>NC_072735.1:30257535-30534615 GCF_026930045.1 Uloborus diversus
CTTTTCGGCTATCGAAAAATGTATTTTTCAAGCCCTTTCAGCTCTAGTTTGTAGGTTTTGAAGTGAAGCACGTACTTCGTCTATGACACCTGTGACTCTTCTGTCGCTGTCTTCGAATTTTATTCCTATCAACGACTTTAGAGCGATAATTATTTGACAAGTACCAAAATCCTGTAATGTTTCTAAAGCAACTGCTGCAGCACATCACACATCTGTCAGAAATGCCGTACTGATAGCACACTCTTGAATGCGTTGGCAGAGAAAGCCTCATTTGTTCCACATTTGAAATGACATCAACACCAAAAAATGTTGATGGCTCTGTTGGCGGGAGTATAGCCGTTGCAAATTTTTCTTCTTCTGGAACTGAAAGAAAACTTTTCGGATCCTCATCAGTGTTATTACAGCATCTTGTTACGTAAGTGAAAATCTAAAAAAATTATTGATCCTGTCATTCAACGAAATGCCTATTTTTGCCACTCAGAAAATATTCTCTTAACAGTGATCACTGATGAACGAAGTACATCAGAGAACTGGCTTTGCGAAGATTTTGAAGGCCAGACAAGTGGCTTCTGTTCATGAAAAAATGAGAGAATTCTATAGTTCAAGGATTGACTTTAACGCATCAGACTACTCTGATGTTATCTACCGGCAAGAATGTGTAATAACTGCCACCCTTCTCCTATTTTAGCTGGAATATCTAATGAAAGTCTTCAACAATAAATTGAAAACATCAACGCCAATTTTCTGTTCGTTTAGTTCTCCTGTCACACTCAGGTGGTGGAACGCTGTGCTAATATGGTGACAGAAGCTTCTTCGTTTGTGATTAGTCAATCGGCAAGAGATGGCTTCATAAGAGCAAAAATAAAATCTGGAAGTATCATGTCATCATTTGAATCAAAAAATGATTTGAAAGAGGTTTCATGAATGGATGTGACGAACTGACTATTTTCTGTGGCTTTAACTAACTGATACTTTTTCAAGTCCCTCATTTTGTGAAATATTGATGCTTATATGTCAGCGTGTGAGTAAAGATACATTCTTTGTAACCAATGCACTTCTCACTATGTTTTTTTAGTTAATACAACTAAATAATTTTGATAGTTAACTTCTAATGTAAAATGAGTAATAAATTTATACTTAATACATGTGGCTCGACAGATGGAAAAGGTAGAATGGAACTCGAAATGCAGCAACCTGTTTTTAGTGGATGCTGGGCTGTTAATGTAATAAAGTTTAACTTCACTTCCGTTTAAAACTGCATTCTGTACAGGCGTTGTAAAAAAGAAAACTGGAGTTTAAAAGAAAAAAATATTGCAATTTGCAAAAAAGCTTAAAAACAGTCAGTTTTTATTTAATTTCGCGAAACTTAACGGCTTATGTGCGAACTTAATGGTGCAAAGATTGTAAATAATTATTAAAGTACATGAAAAGAGTGTTCAAAGGAAGCATTTTAACCGTATTATAACAAAAATTTTAAACACTAGTATTTTCATAAAAATTTTGTAATGTTGACCATTTTTTCTATTTTTGGAGAAATTCAAGCCTTGGTATGACCCTCAAAGAGTTGTTCAAACTTGATAATATTTTACATGTGTGTTGTACTTACACATGCACAGCTTTTGGCAGGTATTTCAAATTAAGATTCAAAATTTCGCTTTTTTTCAAAATTTCGCTTTTTTCGATCCACCCTACTGTTTATATCCACCATCAACTGAACCGGTGAACCTCAGTCACCTGAACTGGCAATAATATTAGAACCTCAAATAGCTGAACCATTGATAGAAGCCTTCTTCAACCACTTAAATTTGCGGTTAGGGTATCTTATAGAGGGTTGGCTATTGAATTTGTGGGTTAGTCTCTTGAGAGCGACCATGCCTTTTAAAAGTCATTTTTTCTAAGCAAGGTATACTACTTTCTAAGGAGGCGTGAGACAAATAGAAAGAGATAGAGTGGGTAGTTGACATGCAATTTACAACAGATATTCTTTCTAATGTCCTAGGAAATAGTCAATCGCTTTTTATGATTTATTTTTATTTTTACTTTTTAATTTTATCTTTTTTTTTTTGAATTAATTCTTTTTTTGTTCAGTAAGTTCAATCTTCTTCTTCTTCTTTTTTTTTTTTGTGCTGCAGTCCAAATAAAGCCAATTTCAATTTCTTCAAAACTTTAGATAGGTGCCAAAGTTTCATAATTCGTTTGTATATATTGCTATTATAAAGTTTGTACACTTGATAATTTCATGGGATCGTTCAAAAATTACCAGAAGGTGAACCCTTGAAATTATGGTCTCGCGAGTGATTTTCTGAAGCTTGAGGCAAAAATTTGGAAAACTTCTAGATGAGTGCCAAAACGTTTTACTGGCCATTGTGTTTTAGGGCCATCATGTGTAAGTTATAATAAAGTAAAAACAATTGTTGTAACTTTCAGCAGTTTTCTCGAAATGTCAATTAAATATCAAGTCTTCATAAATTTTACCATTTTCAAAGCCTTATCTCCAGTGGCGCACACAAGGGAGGGGTCGAGGGGGTCCGGACCCCTCCCATAGGCCTTGCTTTTTTTCCCCGATTGATTACGATCCTACGTATTTTGTACGTAGAATTATCTCAAGCAAAAGTAACAGTAATTTCAGCTCTAATAAGTTGAAAACTAAAATGATTATGTTAAAATATTTTTTTAAATATTGTGCACTTTTCCCATAACCAATTAATTTCCTATAAGAAGCAGAATGGTGATTATAAATGTATACACTGTAATAATCGTTTTTTTAGTCTTGTAATTAGTTTGAAATGAGATTCCACGAACTTGAATCCATTTTTTAATTACGAGAAAAGAAAAAGCGTAAATTATTTTGCTTTCTGGTTATTTATTTAAGTATATTTCAGTAAATAAGGCTAATTATTTATTGAATAGTTTATTTTTTACTGCTTTTCGTTCTTGGGAATCGATAAAATCAAGTCAATATGTTTGACGGCGTATTGGAGTATGATATGAGAATGAGGCTTTCAACCTTGGACCCTCCCCTTGCAAAATTCCTGTGTGCGCCACTGCTTATCTCAAAACGTCTGTGTCCTAAAATCGTCATATTTATGTCAAATAGTATAAAATACCTGTCATACACCAAGAATCTGGTATCGGCTCTTTGAAATCTCTCTGAATTCTTTTTAGTGTGTTAAAACTAGCATCATATTTTATATTTAACTTATATTCTTATTTCAAATTCTATACGTGTATTATTTTATTAGTAATTATTCTGAAAAAATTTCATTTGTGCAATAAAGCATTTATTCTGCGATGATGAACTTACCATTAATTCCATGAAGGGGAAACTCAATTGGAGATTTCAATAATCTAAGTTTAGTTTGGTTTCTTTTATCTCATATTGGTGGGATTATACATTGTGATTTTTTCAGCTCAAACTTTCATCCGACTTATAGCTATATTGTTCATTTATAAACCAATAACTATAAAAGTAATTATTGCTCAATAACCCAAATCTCATTTCTAATTCTCTCAGCTTTCTTTCGCAAAAACATTAAAAACCAACAGTAACTGCTTTCAAAAAATAACACAATTACCATTATGGGAACTGAAAAATTCCTTCAAAAAGCAAGTGGTTTAATAATTAATTTTTATTTTTCGAAATTCGTAAAAAAAAGCTGCTTTAATAGCTTTTCTTATTTGTTTCTATATCATTAAATTCTGTTTATTTTGGAGGGAAGGTCATTAAGTGGTTTTCAGTGATATTAGACCGCAAGTCGCCTCAAAAGAGTTTAGTTTGTGACAGTTGCTCCAAAAAATGTTTGAACGCAAAAAAAACTTTCAATTGCGAATGTCACAGGAGTTCCGCTTCAATTAACTCTACGTAATATCAAAAAGGTATATTTGCATAGATAACCCATTGCTTAATTATATGTGCCTTTAGGCGGGGTCCTCCGACACTCTTTTTCCTTCCGAAATAGGAATGGAACGATGTGTGCCTTTTTATACACGCATCAGCTGTGGTGGAAAAAAAGAATTTAATAACTGAACGATGTGAATTTTGGGAATAACTATAGCCTAAATGAATAATTAATTTTTTATTGCAGCTCGTTAATGATCTACGCAAATAGGACGCTAATTATACTTGGGGCTTGGACGATTTCGGAAAAAAAAAAAATGCTCACAGTGCTTTATCCATCCTGATTCTTTGGTATAAGTTGGAAATTAAAGTCTTGCGGATAAGGATTTTTTGCAATTAAACTCGTATCAGCAATCACTTGCTCGGGTGGGATAGGCATCTACTCGTATCTGAAAGACATAATGCTAATCAGTGTTTGAGGGAACTTAATGATTATTAGAGACATTAAGATTGGTTCTTTAACTGCAATAAGGGAGAAAAGAAATGGGTTATGAAAATTTTGATTTTATCGAAATATCAATTAGATATTTCGGAAAGAATGATAGTTTTAAATACATTCGAAAAATATTTGTCGTCAAATTAAAAAAAAAAAAAAAAACGTTTTTTTCTTTCTCTTTTAGGATTAGATGTTCAAGGAGACCATTTGCTTACATTATGAGATAAGATATTTAAAATAAGCGATAGTTTCTGAGCAAAAAAAAAAAAAAAAAAAAAACCTGTCGACAGTCACCAAGCCATTCTGTACATTTTACAATTTCATTTAATGTTTGACTGTGCTAAATCAAAAGCGCTCATGTCTGACGAGGAATAAGCATGATTTTGTGTTTTCCATCAAAGTGATGACTTTTGAATACTACGCAATATTTTTTTAAACTTTAAAATCCTCCAAGAAAAATTAAATAAATCTGCAATGCAAAATTTTTTTATTTGAATGAAGTAGCCATATATTCCTAAAAAATACTTCGTAGTAACATGATGCGTGAAATGGTAAATAAAAATTGAGAAATGCTTTAAAGGAGAAAAAAAAGTATGAGTTTGAATTTAAAAACTTATTTTAAAAGATCTTTGTAGCAACATTACGACGCTACCAGCTTAGGTTTGCCCAACGATAATGTATTTTCTAAATATCGTAAGCTAAACATGAATATTATTTTACGACATTAATGGTTTCACGTAAATTTACTCAATTTTTTAACGTTTATTTAGGGCTATATTCTTATTGAAATAGAGATTTACTTGGAATGAAATATTTCATTTTTTATGAAAATGCAAATTCAGAAAAAAAGGAACAGAAGTCTAGATTTTTGAAAACCCACAATCGTATTTAGTATATACAAAAAATATTCTTAAAACCTAAATATCAAAGAAAAAAGTATTATTTTAGCTCTCAAAGATGGAAGAATAACAGGCTTAGAAGATTCTATATCTTTAATATTTCATTCTTTTTGTCCCCCCCCCCTTTTTAAATGTCTTAGACGCCTTAACAACGCCTTAGAATATTGATATTATTCAATGAAATAACATATTAATCGCTGTTGCAAATGTAATTTCTTTTGTACAAATTTTATGTGTTAAAGAACAATATTTGGACATCTGTTTTACAATATTTGCGCACCTCTCCTTAATGAAATATACCGAACAATCGAGGTTAGTTTACTATTTCCATTCTAAATTTATATGCATAAACATACGTCATATTACATACAAATCCTTGGCCTCAGAGGTGACATTATAAAAGAGTTCTGCATATGATTTGAGCTGAAACCTGTATTCCCTATTGTGGAGCTTAGAATTTAGATCTCAATATAAATCATCCTTCCGGGCATCTAATATCACCCAAATTCATCCCCTGCACATTTTGATTTGGCCAATAGTTTATCAGCGCCAACCGATAGCCCATATTTAGTAAATCCTAGCGGAACCGAATATGGATTACGCGAAAGCAGCCTTCTGTCCACCTGCTGTATGAGGGAAAAGCGTTCGATGAAGATCGCATTCATCATTCTCTGTCATCCCCTCGACCAGCCCCCGAAGAGTGGTCGTAGCTCACGCCCTAAACCACTTGACCAGTTCGGCCCTACCCTTCAGAGCCAGCTGTTGGTGGCAAAAGAGGTTTTACAGATTGCATATGGGCAACTTTCTTGATTGACCTGGAATATATATATCTATCTATAAATACACACACACACACACACACACATACTCCAACGCCATACCTGGGAAGTTTGCTTAATATATTCGGCAAACTGTGTTGTCATGTTGTCGGAGTTGATTACGCAGTCGCTTGCTTACAAGCGCAAGGGAGAATTGAATTTTGGACAGCAGCTGCAACGGTCAGTCTGAGCCCGGTAGGCGTTGTGATTAAAGGCTGCCTAAAGACTGAGCGGATTATAATGGCCAAGAATGGTATCAAAACATAATTTAGGCTGCTGGCTCCTGCATATCAGCACCCTGTTCAGAGGGCTATAACACTGGCTTTGAATCTGGTGAAAAGTCGATTTTGGCGGCGACATAGCAAGCTAAAATGTCTCGAATCACTGAGATTTAATAAACACGAAACGCAGTAAATAGATTTTAAAAGCTAATGTTTGAGTCAAAGTCTATTAAGAGTTACAAGGGTTTAAAAACTTTTCGCTCGTTTTAAATCTTTGGAAAATTGTTTGACATATTTCCTTTGAGGTATAGTAAGACGCGTTTCATGTGCCGTCAATGTAATTTTGTACGAAGGTTTTAAGTGGTTTTCAATTGATTGTACAACGCCGTTGAAAAGTTTCTCAATATGAAATAATATTTTATAACTTCTTTTGACATTGCATGCAGTTAAATTTCTCTTTTTCTGAACGTTCTCATATATTTACAATACATATTATATCAGTATTTTATGTTACATTTACATTGTTTTACATTTTATGTCCCATGCATGTTTTTTTAATTAATCCAAATGCTTTCATGTAGGATTGTAATTTTCTTATCTATGATTTAAAAAGCACACTCTTTTTCGAAGAAGAAAATGAAAGTTAGCAGTAGGTGCACAAATTTGAAATAATTCTAAACACGCTTTTAGGTGTTTCAAAAAATTATGGCATCCGAGCATCCCTACATACGGGGTGGGACTGAAAAGTAATCGAACTTTTACTGGAACAACAATTTTATTGAACCTTTTGACAAATGCACTTCATATTCTTCGAAATACATTTCTTTGGCTCGGAGTGGTAGAGGTCCTTCCACTGTTTAAAGCATTTTTTTTAAACGCATCTTCGGGGATGGCATTTAGATTGTTGGTTACACTTTTTTGAATGTCCGCTATCAACTGGAAACGCCTTCTCTCCAGGTTTCTTTTGATGAGCGGAACAGAAAGAAGTCGAGGAGATACAAGTCTGGGATTCCGACACTTCACAACGCATTTGCACACGTTTTTCCTTTTGCCCGGCAGTCAAAACCTTGGGAACCATTTTCGCGTACACCTTCGCATGCTGAATTCTTCGGTCACAGTTTTTTGAAAGCGGCAGTAAGTTAGATTTAACTCTTCACTCATCTCCTGGATGCTTTCCCGAAGGTCGATGTTCAAGAACTCACGAACATAATCTAAGTACTTTTTCGTCAGTTTTTACAGTCGAAGGTCTTCGGCATCCTCCCGGCCGTGTCTGAGCGCCTTGTGCCTTTCATAAATTTGTGTCTAGGACAGAACTTCATTTCCGAAGTCTTCCTTAAACAGGTCCTGGGTCTGGGTAAGGATTTTTTTTAGTTTTTCGCAAAACTTGATTGCGTAACTCTGATCAATCTCGTTCGTTGTATTTTCACTATTCGGAAAACGTAACCGACTGCAAAGAGAACCTCCGCGCGTAACGCGATATTTACGCAACTGCTGCTCGCAGCGTACTGACTCGTGTTGGGCCTGAAAGAACAAAATCAGATGCACATTTCCCGCCAAAAATCATACTTTTTTGACGCCTGGAAATCCCGCGGCGGCAAAAGTTCGGTTACTTTTCAATCGCACCCTGTACAAGATCTGCCATGTGTGAGAAATTGCAAGATGTCACTATAAAAAGATTAAAAAAAACATGCTGATTTCATCGCAATCGAAAAGAACTTGCCAATACGAATCCTTTCCAGCACAAAAAGAGCCTGTAGGTATATATAGGATACAATGAACTGTAGAAGTACAGTCACCATGCTTTTATAATTTAACAAATTAAAATAGTTGGTGAAAAAACGAAATCAAAGTAAAAAAAACAAAACTTTTCTTGGGTATTTTCTGTACTTATCAAACGACCAGTAGTCCATCGCGAATCGCTGAGTTTATGATACAAGATGAGAATTCAACTTCTCTACTGATTCTAAAGTTGGTATTTATGCATTAGCATTTTTTTTCTTTTTGGTATACTATTTAATTGGCTAGTAGAGTGAAAAGAATCAGTAGTACTAAAAATATATTTGATAACGAAATTGATTTGCTGCTAATAAACTATTCATAATCGCCTGCGTCAGCAGTATTTAAATGTCGTTGAAATTGTTTTCCCACAAAATTCTTCAACAATATTGAAGTTTCTTTCAAAAAAGAAAAACTCTGAAATAAACTATAGAAGTTTATTAAAATAATCAGTAATCCAACGTTTTGAAGCACAAAAATTGCAAATTATTGCAGACACGCGTTTTGGTGTTACAAGGAACACCTTTTTCAATGCAAAGAAGTGTGAGCTTCTGGATGAAAAGTCATCCGAGAAAAGAATATTCGAATCCGTTATAGAAGTTTATTTCAGATTTCCTGTACAGAAATGTTATTAATAATGTTAGGTTTCGGAGAAAGGTAATAGGGAAGACTTGTGAGAAATATTGAGTATTTTAATGAGTGATCTTAGATGGGAGTTGACTTTGGTAAACGATATATTGGACTACCTTAGCCGATTTTTTTTAAAGCGTAAATGTTTTATTGAGAGATATAGCTCTTTTCCAATCAAATGAGTACTTCATAACATAAACAGTTAATTAAAGTGATATCTTGATTAAAGTACTTACTAACAATTAAGAATAAGCAAGACTTTAAATGAAGAAGATTTTATTTTGTATTGTACAAAGTAAAAAAAAAAAAAAACATAATGTTAAACGAAGTTTTACTGCATCGCATAAAACATTATTGCAGTAACACTTGGCTTTATTTGAAGAAATCAATTGTAAAAAGTAGTTGAAATAGTAGAAATATTCTACAACTTCGAAGTAATCTTATTTGAGAAAACTAATTATAGTCATTACTGATATTTTGATGTTTGTTCATTTTTTTCAGTCTGATAAATTAATATTATGAAATTAATTATATGAACAAGAAGCGGGGAAAAAATCCATAGACCTCTGAATATCAGAGAATCCTTTTCTTAATATATTCTAAAGGAATCGCCATTAATTTTGAGAATAGTGTAATTTTCTTTTCTCTTATTTAGCAAAGCATTGAAGTTGCATTCACACTTGATATTAAATGCACCATAAAGAACGTCATTAAATCATTTAAAAAATTTTACGAGTTTAAATATTTTTTATTGCAATAATTTTACGGACTCTAAACACTCACTAATTTCATTATTGTAATTCGTTTTGCCTCACCCTTCTTTTTGCGTGACAGCAATGGCATTTCAATTTCATAAACATTAATTTCAGCTGAGCTCAGAACTATGTCAATATAAATGCATAAAACGTAACGATTTTAATCGGGCTTTTTCTCCTTTGCCTTTTCCAAAAAGATTTTTCCAAATTATTAAGCAATCAAGTGTTCCTTTTAAGCAAACGGATGTAATGAAATAATAAGTACAAATAGCTGGACTGAATCCGCACACGTATAATTCCTTCTTTAGGAACAGTTTTTACACGAACAATTAAGAATACAAATGCTTCATTAAACGAAAGTCATAAATGCTGCAGAGAAATCAACAATTATTTAGACAAAAAGCTTAAGTGGCATTAGAAGCATGAAAGAATCAATTAATTGCCGAAACAATTCATATCAAAATGCTTTGTCTCGCATATGCAGAAAAAATTAATGGATCAAACGTGCTCAATTTCAAACAAAAGACAATATTTCAACAATTACAGAATATTCAAGAATGTCATTGTTTAAATCTGAGCAATTGGGGAAATATTACAAAAGAAAGGGAAAATGAAAAAAGGGGAGCATTTTAATCGGTAAATTACTCTTTCGCCGCTTTTAATTGAATTGTGATTTTTTTTTGCCTTTCTCTCCGGCTCGGAGAAAATATTGCATTAGTGATGTTTGATGGTCATTGGAAAGTCATTCTCGGAAGTTTTCGTCGGAACATTTAGGCACTTTGAAAAATTTCCGAAACAATATCCGATCGTTTAAGAAATGAAACGGAATCATATAAAAGGAAAGGCGATAATTTTATTTATAACAACGCCGGAAAGGCAAAACAGTGACATATTCAATCTAATTTATCTTCATATTCTTTTCCAGACCTTTTAAGAGAATAACTTTCGGACCGACGCCCGGTAATTGTTAAGTTATTTGGAAAACAAATTAAGGGCACATTTTTGCCCTCTTGGGGAGTCATATATATCTACATCGCGCGTGTGTGTATGTATACATATCGGTGTATATATGCATACGTGAATAAAGAAATGCGATCTTGTGATTTCTGGAGGAAAGGCTTTAGTCTAATTAATGGTAAGATTTAATTTTCCTGTTCTTTCCTCAGCCCATGCTAATGAGGCTTAAGTGAAACTCTCCAGGGGAAAGCAAAGGACGGAAAAGTTTTAACTTTAAAAGTGGAAGATCTTGTTGCATTTTTAATCACGTGTCGCAAATGGCTAACAAGAGAGATTAATCTGACTGAGTGTGCCTCCAAGGATTAAGGGGAGTTTTCTTTGTCGCTTTTACTAATCAGTTTGCCCCGGTCGCCTCTCATGAACGGTATAATTATTTTCTTAAGTTTTGCCGAGCCAGATAGATGGGGGAGCGATCAGAAAGTTTGGACTTCTTTGTTAGTTAGAAAAATGGTCCCAGCAGTCTGCATTTGACACTAATAGACGGAAATTACGAAAAGGGTGAGGAATTTGAAGGCGAGTGATTGGTGTCGGTTCGAAAAACGAAATTCCGAAGTGTTTCGGAAGATGACTCCCTTTCGAAAATAGTTTTACCGTTATCTTGGCTCTCGTTTCATTTAAAGGTAAGGAATCTAATTAAATTTCAACTTTTGTTATACATTTATCAAAGCCAGACGTAGTGAGGCAATTCCATGGGTACAGGCATTTGCGAAGTAAAACAAAAAGTATTCTGTAACATTTAACGCGATATGTACAAGTACATTATTTAAAATACCTTTTCCCTGGGTGTACTGTTTTTCTTTAGCTGGATTTGGAGGTACAGTGGACTTCCAGAAATATATTTCGGATGATTAAAAAAATTATAATTAATCAAAATATGTTAACTGATTGACATGTCAGCTGCCATATTTTTAACATTTTTTGTTTTAATCGTATAAAATTAAAGTTTGGAATTCACTTATTCCATAAAGTTTAAATAAAAAACACCATAAACCAGGGGAAAACATCTCTTAAGTAATGTAGGGGAATGTAGGGCAAAGTGAAATGGTGAAATATTTAGTCTGCTTCTAGCGCCTCCTATCTAGTGATATTTTAACTATGTAGTAATACATGTAGGGTAGACCGGGGCACATTTACGAGGGGTTTTTCTTAAATGAATTTTCTAATTTTTGTGTTTGAACCTAGGAAATTTTAGACATTGTGGTTTTATGAAGCAGTTAATGAAGTCAAGATGTGTATATTTAATTGCTGCTCATCTCATGTTTTTAACCGTAAAAAAAAATGCTTTTTTACGATGCGTAAACTTGCCCCGAACACGGGGCAAGTTTACGCATCGAGTGGGGCACGTTCACGTATATTAAAAATGATACCAAATAGTAAGTGAAATAGATATTTAACCAAATTTAAATATTTTATTTATCTTAAAACACTTTAAAAATAAGAAAATCACAAATAATTTATTAAAGATCATTTTATAGGCTAAACTAAAATCATAGGACTTATCGCTAATTAAAAACAGAAACTATTTAATTATCTTCTTCAGCACTGTTAGATTTTGCGAACAAAAGTAAAGTATTTCTTTTCGCGTACATGTCATGGGACTGCATTTAGACATTTAAGACGTTGAACCCTGTGTTGTCCTTTTTTCGATTGGTTGTGTGCTTTCAAACAATAGATGCAAGCTCAATTCTCTACTTTGTTAACTCCGTTTTCTCCGTTCTAAAGGAAATTAAAAAACTTGCAAAAATCGTTCATTAATTTCCTTTTTACAGAGTGTACCAACTTTTCCCTGGAAACCTATTTTTCTTAATGATACTAATGAGTACATTTTATTTGATACTTATTTTTATGAAACTATTAGGGGAAGCTGCTGTACCCACGGACAGTTGTACCTACGGACGTTGGTCGGGAAATTCCGGGTATCGTCGAGAGAGATCCTAATTGGGGTTCAATGTGTGTGTCGCAGCCCTCTCCAGTACCCCCGGAAGTTTCAACGCCATCAAACAAACATTTAAGATTCTATCACATTTTTTCGGTTTTAGTACGATCTAAGTAAAAAATAACATGAGCAATTTCCTTTTTTTTCGTCCGTCGTGGATTGTATTATTCATTTTTGTTGCAGGTATTATAATTCTCTATATGTTGAAGGTTTTGTTTTTGATTTTTAGTGTTGTAAAACTGTGGTCTTGTCGATATGACTGGCTTGCAAAACCAAAATGGCGTACCTTTGTACCCAAGGACACATAACCATGTGTACCCTCGGCCAGCAATTTTTAGTCTCCTTTGGTCACTCTTGAGTCTCTTACAATGTGAAGTACAGTCGGATCCCGCTACTACGCGATCCGACATACGCGAAATGGCTACAACGTGAGTTTTTCCTGAGTAATGATTTTTTTTGCTGACGCATATTCCACGACTGCAGCGCGCGAAAATTTTTGGAAAAGAATCGCGGAGTGTTAATATGGGCTTCATTGACACTATTGGTTTCGTGAATGGACTTTTATCCCTTTGGAATCACTGAAACAGGAAGTTCACTCACTGTACTAGTCTAAACATCGCTTTGCTTTCGATTATACAAATATCCACTCGGTATTTTTCATTCAGTTTTTTTCATTCTACATATGAACGTTTATAAAATTGAATGGCACCCAAACGTTTTCTTCCAACTAAAGTTTCCGAAGATGGGAAGAGAAAGAGAAAGTTTTTGACGATTAAAGAAAAGGTCAAAATTCTGGACATGCTTGAACACTTAAAAAGTGCATCAAAAGTAGCGCAAAAATTAGGTATCAGTGAATCTTCCATTCGGATAATTAAAAATCAAGAAAAGGAAATCCGTAAAAAGAAGAATCCGTGGAAACTGCTCTTGCGTTGTGGATTAAAGGGGCTAGAAAGAGGAGTGTTCCGTTCTTTGTAAAAGATATTGCAATATATAGTTAATAAATGGTTTGAAACAATATGAGGGGTACGTGAAATACACCGCCAGCTCAGTCATTTCCAGCCGAATGACTGAGCTGGCGGTGTATTTCACGTATTTCTGCTTTAGCCCTGGTTAATGGGCGGTAATTTACTGAATATGAGGGGTGTTTACAAAAATCTGAAAAAATTGGGTATGCTTATAAAAAATTACTAAACATACCTTGTTCCACAACGCGAAAGTCCGACTTACGCGAGGTGTCTTGGAACGCATCCCTCGCGTAAGTCGGAACTCGACTGTACCTCAAACTGGTGCCTTGTCATCAACGTCCGAAATTTGCTTTCAACAATGATGATGAATTTGAAGTAGGGCTTGAAGATATAGTGTTGAAGTAACCCCCACCTGTTGTAGGATCTTCCTACCGTCAATCCCACCTGTTTTCATTTGAAGTCGACTTTTCTAGATTTTTGTTGGGTTAATCTAAACTGCGTTTATTGTAATGGGTTAATTTTGGTTAAAGATTTCAATTTGCCTATAAATTGAAGTTATTATTTAGGTACATAATGAGCCATACTATCATCAATTACATTATTTTTTTGTTTAAAAACATATTAATTATTCATAATATCATTAACTTTCTTAAGAGTAATAACTTTTTTAAAGAGTTCACTAACGTTAAAAAATAAGGAAAATTTAAAAAAAAAAGGGAGAGGGACAACCATTGATAAATTAAGCCGAAAAACGTTCGGTTAAACGTTCAAAGTTTAATTTCTGTTGTAATTTTAATGTTATTTTCAATGGATGTTTGAAGTTGAAGTATTTCAATATAAAATGGTTTATGAAAATGTATTGAGTATAATTGAGTTCCTCAGACCTATTTATATATTATTTTTTTACATGTCCATGGGTTCAAAGGCACCTGTCCGCAGGGTGAACGGGGTGTTGTACCTATGGACAAAAAAGATGGTTTTTAAGAAAAAAAATTTTTTGAAGCTGTTTGAGATTTTCACCTGAAGAAATAGAAAAATTAACTGCAGTGCAATTCTTACAGGGTCGCGCAGTCTTATGAGCAGATATCCCTTATTTAAGAGGACCACAGATCAAAAACCTTTACTAGGCAAAACAAACCATAAAGAACAACGAGCAAGAATGTTTTTCAGTGAATGAAAAAGTTTGCGATCTTTGACAAAAATAAATTTTAGAAAGTAATATAGGGGTGAAAAACATTACCACTAATTGTTGTAATAGCAAAAAATGTTAAAAAAAAAAAAGAGAAAAGGGTCCAGAGTGGGATTCGATCGTGCTATCTCTTGAGCACAATACCGCGCCTTAACCAACTAGGATAGCGGCGGCTCGACAAGAGATTGACATTTTAAACTCATAAGGCGCCTAGGAGACTGCATGGCGACTTTAAATCGATTTTCTCATAATTTTCTGAGTATTGCGTCGTATTACTTTAACCACGTAAGGCACTAGGGGTCCTCTTTCACCACAAAAAAAAAAATTAACGCAAATCTCCAACCCCACGGTCGTGTCGTCTCCTTGTAAGACTGTTTTAAAAGCAAATTCTTTATTGATTACATAACTATAGATACATTAACGAACAGTGAAATAATTATCTAATATTTAGAATGCATTCCCTTTTCTTGATGAGCATTTTAAGTCTTTTTGGCATACTTTTCACAAGGTTTACACCATTCCTTAACTTTTTAAAAAAGAAGGTAAAAAATTGTTTATACTCACTATTATATATACTCACATACCCATACTCACTAATCACCTAAAAATGACTTTAAATATAACAGAACACACTAATAAAAAGAACTAGTGAACTGTTTAAGCTGATTGAGGTTATGTTCCTGGTAAGTAGATAAACAAAGAACATAAACAAAGCAGACAGTGCTGCCACCTGCAAACATTAAAGTATGCTAAAATAACGTAATAATCAGTGTACAGTATGTACTGTACTTTAACAGTAAAATAAATAGCATTTTAGTGCAAATAGTATACAAAAAAAGCTCTTTAGTCTAATAATTTGGCCAGCACTGTAAATAAATATCGAAAAATAAAAAACTGGAATGTAGGGTATTGAATAGGGAAAATGTGAGTTGGTCTGACTGTCCCTCATAATAACTTTTGAATGAATGATCTGATTCGAACAAACTTTTATTTGTTCAAAAGATCTCTGCAAGGACACCTCATTCCCCCCTCTCACTTTGTGAGTTGAACAATTTTTCGTCCAATTTCGTACAGTTCAAATCCCTTAACATTAGCGTCTTCGAGGGAACTAAATGTCAATGAAGATCCAAGCAGATTTGCTTCAAACACACTTTCTTGGAATTAGCTCTTGATGGTCAATTCCAGACTCCGACTCCTATAATTTTAGGGGCGTCGACTCCGAATCCGACCTCTGCATCGAAAAATTAGTAGGACTCCGACTGTGAGTTCTTAGCATTGGCAGAAACTTAGACACGGAAAATGACTCACTCTGACTCTTGGAAATTTAAAGCTTTCGACTCCGACTCCTTTATCCCAAAGAAATCCGACTCCAACTCCACAAACATTGGCAGAGCTTGTTTGGAAATGACGACTTCGACTCCGAGTCTTTGAATTTAAAACCTTGGATTCCCGTCTCTGAATTTTTTCCCCCAAAATCAGATCGACTCTGACTCCGCAATCCTAGATTTTACTGCGAAATAATTATTGTTGACATGAATTTGCTTTTCACTCGAAAGTTTTAATCTACAGTGGCTCTCAAAAATGTTCGTGCACTTTAAAATTTTTAGTAAAACCAAAATAACGCGAAACTGAATTCGAATATGTCCAATATATGTAAATCCAATATTTTTTCATCTCACTCCTATGTCATTCCAAATAAAACCCTGTAGTTTTTTCAAAATTTCTTCTTTTTGAAATGGGTCAAAAAACGAAGAGACAGGGAAATAATACGTCACAAAAGTCATCGTACACTCAAATATTTTCGAATAAATTCATGATTAAAATTATCATATGTCGTTTTTTTGTTATTATTTTTGCATTGTGTTGACCCTAAAGAGTCATTTGACTTTAATTTTTTGTTTATTTATTCTTTAATATTATGCTTATTACTTTAAAATAGCTGGTATTCGTAAAAAACCATAAACACCATCCGAAATTTGAATTTTTTCCTCACAGTGGAGGTAAATTGGTTTGAAATGTCTCTAAATTAGTTAATTTTTTTCATTCTATAGTAAAGTGCTTGATAAAATGCTTTAAAGAAAAGAATCGGACCGAAAACAAGGCAAGAAAAGGTCAATCGGCAACGTTGACAAAGCATGATCGGAGATTTACAGTTAAAAAATTTATGAAAAATACACATTTGAGTGGTGTAACAATTTCTGCAGAATTTAATGAAAAAATTTACATTTAATTCTCACCTAAAATTGTTCGCCAAATTCTCTGAATAACTGGATTAAATGGGAACTCATACCGCAGAAATTTCTTGTTCGTGCGAAAAACGGAAAGCTTACGCTTTTTTTCGCAAACAAACAAACAAACAAAAAAAAAAAAAAAAAAAAAAAAGATAAATAAGCTCCAAAGTGTTTTGGAATAACGTCTTACTTATAGATGAAATTAAGTTCAACATTTTTGGCTAAATTGTTGTATAATTGTCAATAGGAGAAAAAATGAGGAATTTGATCTTAAGAACATGATCAGTTTATCAGGACGGTGAAGGGGTTCTTGTGTGAGGGTGCATATCAGCACCAAGACTTGGTAGTTTGGAATTCTTTGATAAAATAATAAATCATGCTGTTCATTCAAATATTTAAAAAACCAATTTTAAACACTTTGCCAAAAATTTGGTTATCGGAATAAACTTTATTTTTTTTAATCAAGATAACGATAAGAAGCTCACGGCTTTCAACGTTTGCGTTTAAGTGCCTCAAAAATTGTCCTAAAGTTTAGAAAATACCCCTTCAATCTCCAGATTTGAACTTAATGTAACATATTTAGAGATATCTGGGGGCTAGATTACGAAAATACGGCTTTGAAACGAGAATAGAGCTAGAAACAGTAAGACTCGAAGTGTGGTTGAACACTTACTCAGAAATCACGCAAAAAAAAAAAAAAAAAAAAAAAAAAGAGAGAAAGAAAGAAAGAAAAAGGAATGAAATCTATTCCTAGAATTTATAAGATGCTGTTGATACTGCATGATTTTCTACAAAATGATAACTTAATAAAATTATTCAATAATATATAGATATTTTTTAAAGTGTTCGAAGACTTTTGTGGGATAAAATTTCCGCCACTTTTTGGTTTTTGATTTAAAAAAAAAACTAAGTTTTAATATTTAAAAAAAAAATTCATGTAGTTTTGTTCAAAATTGATCATAGATCTTATAATTAAATACTTCTTTCGAAATATTAATTCTAACCAATGGATAGGATCCTATTTCATTGAAAGTCGTAGGTGTACGAACCACCTTTTTGGGAGCCACTGTATGTGTTCTCTTTTTAGCAGCGGTTTAAGAAACGCAATTTGGAGTCCTTTAGATGTTTTAGCATGAAAAGCTGCGCAGACGATTTTTTTACCCCTCTTTCACTTTTTTTTTTTTTTTGATGATGAAAATTATTTCTTTAAATAAATATTTTATTGTTATTTATTTATTTTTTAAAGTATATTTGTTCCCCTTTTTAGTTATTTTTTTGGCAACGGGGAAAAAACAAACGTTTTTTTTATTTATTTTTATTTATTTTTTTTATTGATATAAGGTATTGATTTTAATAAGCTTTTTATTTCTAATTCTTTATTTTCCTTTTAAAAGCGATTAAAGATGTTTTTAATGGGAAAAAATGTAAGTATCTGCTTTGTTTGAAAGGTGTTACTACTTTGTTTGTTTGTTAATTTTTTTTACGCACTAACTTAGATGAAAGAGGCATATTTTGCTTTTAGAAATCAGTTTACAGTGTTAAAAAGGCATGTTTGACATAATTTGCAGGCTCAGCTAATTTAAAAAATATTGATTAGATACTAGAAAGTCGACGTTGGCATACGGAAAAGTAGGCTCGTTTAGTTCTAAACGAAACTTCTTGTTTTTTACATGATGTAACAAAAGGTTTAACTAAGAGACAAGTGTAAATTATAAAAGTATTTTAATTAAATTTTGTTCCAGGCGTCTACGTAAACCCTTCCCCTATCCCCTCCCCACAATACTGGCTTCGTTTATTGTTGAATTTCGATAGATTAAATATAATTTATGAAATGTTCGGGAAAATTATCGGAGTTGAAGTATATTTCTGTTTTCCCAAACTCTTAAGTCCATCTTGGGTGTCACCTTTGCACACAGCCCCCCCTCTCCTCCTCCTAGTGATGCTACTGCATAAACAGCAGTTATAGTTGTGAAATTACAAAACTTTTTTTTGTAATTTCACACTATAATTTAGTACTTCTCAGAAACTAAGGTGATAAGAAAACGTCTATTTAAAAAATTTACACATTTATACTATTTAGACCAAATGAAAAATCAATTTAGAAGGAAATGTATTGCCATTTTAGAGAACTTCAAATGTGAAATTTCTTAAATGGATTTTTTTTTCAACTTCAAATGCATTGTAGCTTGTCTTCGCCCAATTTAAAAATCGTTTGACGATCCGTAATAACATCCCTTTTCAAGAAATACCCTTTATGGGGCTAAATTTTAAAATGCTTAAACTCCAATTTAATGACTCATTGACTACAAACCGGAAAGTGCGAAAAGATTGCACGGAAATAACTATATTTCAAAAACCCCACCACAACCCATTTCCAGAGATAAATCATCGTGAACAGAAAATAATTTCCTACTAAAGCTCCGAAATGAAATATCAAAGCATTAACCACCAAGACTTCCTTCTGCCGTATGAACGGCATCACTCCAATAGCACAGCTTTGAGAAATCGGAAATAATTTTAACTACGGATCCGGCAAGCCTTCCTGATGATCTTGGGAATACGGCGCCCGCGCTCTTAAACGATTTTTCGTGGGCATAAATCCATAGTTTATTGCTGAAGGCAGACGCTGATTGCATCTTTGTGAATGCCTTCCGAAACTAATCTTTAATGCTATTCTGGTCCATCAGAATCAGTTCAGCGTCCCATAGGGGGAATTCATTTAATCTTAGCTGCTTGTTGTTGCAGCTGTTTCGGCTACCAATGCATAAATAGGGTACAAGCCTTGGGAATACTTTTGCCCGGTGGCTGATTGAAAATTCAAATGGCGGAATTTTTGAAAATTTACCTTTCATCTGGCAATCATTTGTCGCTTCCAGTTTTACATTGGATAAGTGTGCTTGATTATACTCATTCTTTTGTTTTGCGATTAAAGACAGATATTTTGCATCTTGTATCTAGTACACTGCCGGTGGGCTAAGCTGCTTTGTATCACGATGGTTGCCAAAAAATGCAAGAATATCAAATTCCCAGGTGAATTTTAAATTATCTTCCATTAAAATGTGATCTAACATGCATGTTAGTGTCTCATAGTTTACTTTTTCGAGCTAGAACTCTGAATTTTAAATTACCTCTTATGAATATGTTCTCGACATTTGATTTCGAGTTTCACAATTTGAAGAAATATTTCTTGCATTATTAAGCATAAATTAGTGTAAAATACGAAATATTAATTCGTTGAATGCCTTAACAGCTAATACACTAGTCATACTGAAATTAAGATGTTTCATCATCAAACCATGTATTTAAGCTTTTTTTTTTTTTTTTGAATATTCCAGATTTTTTTTTGCTATGAATATATTTTTATCCATAAGCACAATTCTTTTACATTTTAAATAGGATTTCTTGTAAGACCGAAATACGCATATATGAGCTTTTCAAATTTTTCGCTATTTTAATTTTTTTTTTTTTTAATTTTTTTTTTCTGACTAATTTTTGATGTTAAATATTTTGAAAGATTTGGAAACTGTTTAACGATTGCATTTACTGGAAAATAAAACCTCAAACAATTTGAGGTGTTTGTGTATATTCCATATCATTTTTTTTTTCATGTTTTGTTGCGTGAAATCAGTTTTAAATGTTAAAAAGGCATATTTCCATATAATTTGCAGTCTCAGTTAATTGAGAAAATATTGAACTTACGCTAGAAAATTACTGTTTATATACGAAAAGTAATCTCGTTAGTTCTAGACCAGTGGTTCCCAAAATGTACAAAAAATAAAATTTTATATCAATAAGGAGACTGATAACAATATCCGAAAATAATCCTGGAAACACAAAATAATAATCTTGTTTTTTTGTTTTTGTTTTAATGCATTTCAGAAGCTTTTTTTGTTTTTCTTGCAACCGCAAATTAAAATTACAATGACTCAATTAACCGCAGTTTTAAATTATAAATTAAATAAATTAGAAGAATAGAAATAGCTGACTCATAAAAGGGACAATTAAAATAAGCAATTTTTAAAAACATAGTAATAAGCGAAATAAATTATGTCCGTTTACTCCTGCATCTTTTCCACTGATATTCGTAACTACAGTTTCAAAACAGCAAAAAAAAAAAAAAAAAAAAAAAAACATGGAGTGAGAAAAACTTTTTTTTCCCCAATAGTTATTTTTTTTTAAATTTTGCTTATTTCCGATTTTGGAAATATACCTGGTCTTTAGGACGTCAGAAGTGATGTACTTTGGCGCATTAAATATTTATTAAATTCTTCTAAAAAAAGGTTGCCATTAAACAGTAATATTAATAGCAATCATAATGATAATTTCAAATGAAGGCTTTTCTGAAGCAAACATGAAATTCATTAGTACTAGGGGAAGGTTGCCGTCAATGAACCGGTTCCATGACTAGATCGCGAAGATATTTCCCGTACCAGAGTTTGTGCAGACGCGTAACAGTTTTAGTACCTTCCTTTGTCTGAAAACAGTCTACTACAGAGACGTCAAGTAACTAAAATTATTTAATCACATTGTTAATCGGTCAGAAAAGATTTCTGCCATTATCTTACTAATCGTTGAGATTTTCCTTTAGTTATAACATTCTTTGAATATCACTGATCATCTAAACGTGAACATTGACTTAAAAAAGTGCCTTTTCAAGTACAATTCCCTATACTTCATGTTTCATCATGATTCGTCACAGCAGTAACACCTATAAGTATATTCAAAATGACGCAATTGCTATCATTGGGCCACTAGGTATTTCCATGAATGAACCACCGACAAAGTGTTTTATTCATGGAAAATCTCAAACATTGCTGTAACTTCAGTTCAATTACCTTTGAAAGTTGCTCAATTGTTTTAAAATAAATATGACAATGAAAAAAAATAATCTCAGTAATTCATAAAAACTCTTATACTTTATTATAATTTCAAAGCAAATTTTTTTTAATAAAATTGATTAAAAATTTAAAACATAACAATACAGTTTCAAATACTTTGCTGTTCCAAAAAAATGCAAAAATTAGTAAAATATGGCCAGTGAACACGTGAGAGCATGTAAGTGTTACAGTAGCTCACAGAAATGGTGGCATGGACCACTGACCATGGTATCCTGAAAGCAACTTTAAACAGTCGCATGAAAGATAAAAACCGGTTTGTTGTTACCTTAATCACTTATTAAAATTTAGGGGATAAGCCCTCCGAAATAGGAATATGATAGGTGAATTATATTTTGAAACTAGAGAAGAAGTTTTTAGAATTACTTCCGAAAAATTGGGGGAATTGGCTTTTCGAGAGGCTGAGAAAAATAACATGTCCCACAGATTTAAATAAGACAAAAAGTCTGTTTACTATAGTCTCAGGTAGTTCCAGACTTAAGCTTTTGCTTTCAGTAATAAAATAGTTAAAAATGTTCTCTGACATTTTAGAGAGCAAGTACAATCTTGCGTCAAATAAAAATTTTCAAAATCGATTTGACAAAAATCACAACAGTTCAAAAGAGGTTGAAAAGATATTAGCTAAGAACAGTGTCGCACAGGTTGGGAAAATATCAAGTGGTAAACGATGTGTAATGACAACAGCTGTGTGTTGTGTGCGTGCTCTGGTATTTTTTATGTTCCTCTTATCCGAAAACAAAACATTTTAGAAAATAAATCTATTTTTCTTTAACTTATTGTTATTTATAGTGTTATTGATCACCTGTTATAAATATTTGCAAGTTACGCATTGATTTTTTAATTTGAGAATACGGTCCATCGATGGAAACTCTATGATCCATCCACAGCAACTGGTAGCCGTGAATGGACCACATAAAATATTTATTTTTAATTTTCATTCTTTATTACGTATATTTATCATGAAAACGAATATTATTATTAAAAGAGAAATATACTGAGAAATTGATTCTATAATTAACGCGAAATTTGAGTTGGATTTCCTTTCTAAAAAAATCGAAAACTGTTACGTGGTTACGGCAACCTTCCAATATTTCGCTATAACATTTTTATCTTTATCTAATGCCAAAAAGTGTTGATGTCATGCGTGATTGGCATTTCGTCATAAGTAGAAGGCTTACGTCATAAGTAGAAGCGCAAAAAAAGAAATTGAATCTACGCACCAATTAAAATATATATATATTTAATACTAAACTTTGTCAAACTATTTAAAAAAATTGTTGAAACCTACGTTTTTAAGCATACTCTTTCAGAAAAAAATACTTTTAAAATTTCGGAAACAACTCAATTATACAGGAAATATTATTTATTTAATAGTTTGTAAAATAATTGACTCAGCTCAATCAGAGGCTCGATTAAATTAAGCTACTAGAGATTAACAGTATCCATCCTCCTCAACGATTTCAGTCGAAAAACAAGTCAGCAATAGGTTAAATTATCTATTACAATGATGAATACTTCCATGATGTTGAATCATCTATTCCAATAAGAATATTAATAACAATGAAAATGTAGATTAAAATTAGACAGGGGGTAATCTTCTGAGCACGCATATCCTAATGATTAACAAACACGCATTTGTATTAGCGATCAGTATTCATAGAATGATTAACTGTAGAAACAACATTTACGCAATTGTTGGAGGGAACAGAGGAACATGTAGCTCTTCACCCTCCTAAGTCAAACCTTGGGAATACCCTATCCTCCCCCACTTTGAAGCAAAAATTAATTAATAACGGACGTCGCGTGGCATCCCGGGAAGAAGACAAATTACCCGTTCAACATTCCATCGTTCACTGTAACCGCATCATTAGAGGGTGTGTGCGCGGGGGGCTTCTTACTTGACCTACGACCTCCCCCACGTGTCGCCAGGATTCATTGGAGGGTAGAGGTGCGTATTTTCCCACCCGTCGATCCTCGTTTGTTTCGTCGCCGTCTCGGCGCATTAAATTTAACCCATCGCCTAGGTTGCCAAACGATGAGATCTTGTGGCAATTTCTGAACTCTTTGGCGCGATAATTGAGACAACTGATTGGGAATAGATCTGAGCATTAAAATGATAAGAGAAATAGCTGAGATAAATCATGGACTCAAAATGCTAGTGAACTGATTTTCTAGAAAGCTCTATAAGTTGAGTCAAGATGTTCCCTTCATGAGTCTTTTCCAGCAATTCCAGATTATTTCTAGAACTAGAAACAATTATTCTGTGACTCAGTCATTTATTTGAAGGAACAGATTTTTTTCTTTTTGGATATTTGTCAAACGGCCTATTCTGTTCTCAGTTTTATTAAAGATATTAACATGTTTCTTCCACAAGTCATTTCGACAATTGTGCGCTTCCACTAAAAACTTTTTTTTCTACTGATTGTTTCATAGACTCAGGAATGCAGCAGAGGAGGAGGAGGCTGAAGAACATAGATATGGAAGAAAATTTTGCGATGGCCAAAAAATACTAAATACATGCTTTTTTTTTTTATAGTTTGAGCTTTCCAATCGAAAAAAGAATAAGTAAAATAATAATGATAATAATAAACAATGGGAAAAGTTTTTTTAATAAAATATAAATAAAAAAATCTGATGTGGACACACCACACTACCTCCTCTTACATCTAATAGATGAAGCATGTTTTTTGAATAACTAAAAAAAAGGAATCATTTTAAACATTTTCTCTTCTACTTTGTCTCGAACCGATGCAAAAAAAGCACTTTACACAGATTAATTTTCTCAATATTGACAATTTTAACTTGATAGCGCCAAATTGAAACCAAATTCAAAGAATTTTTTTGTCGCCAACTTAGGCACCAAAAGATTGATGGTATATCTCCAAGTGTTTGCCAAATTATGATATCACTTGCGTTTACATTGAAATGAACACAGATTTTCCCCCAAAAGGTGTAAAAGATCCCTATTTGGAACATCCGAATGCAACTAAAAAGGAACGTGCACACAACGAGATCCCACAAAGAGTCTACATAACTAATTTCAACTTTCTACGGCATACCGTTTTTTAGCTACACGAGATACGCACCTTCTGACATCACGCGAAAATTCGTGATAAGTAAGTCGGATTTCGTCAAAAAGGATATTTCGGATGTCCATACGTTCTTAGGTATATATGCACGTGCGGTCGGGCCGAAAAAACAACTCAACATTCATTCGCTAGAAAAATGAAAATTTAGGCCGATTTTTGAGTGAAAATGTTTTTGCGAATACAATGCTTCCTTCACATTTAAAAGAATTTAAAAAATAATTAATCAGTGCAAAAAGTAATATAACGCAAAAAATAAGAATAAAAATAAAGTTTTATATCTCGGTAATTACTTTAAGGTGGGAGCACCAAATAATCCCATGCTGCCTAATAGGGCCAACCCTCCCCATATTTCTATAAAGCTAACGAAAATTCGATACGTCATCATTTTATCTTCATCAGAAAGCCTAACTGATGTTGAAGCGTTATCAACAAGGCAGACGGGCAGTTTGTTATCAACAGGCAAAAGTAAAGCAACAGTTATTGCAAAGGAGTCTTGCTAAAATAACTGTGCGTTATCCTGCAGTAAACTTTGTTTTTCCATGGATCACAGGGAAAAAAAGTTGTTAGTTGTTCTAGAAAGCCTAATTTGTGTAGCTGATCAATTCAAAAAGAAAAATGTTGCTGTTTACAGTAATTTTTCCTGTGATTTGATAAGCCCAAAAAATAGACTTTAGCTCAACAAGGTGATTAGCATTATTAAAACTACGGTGTCCTTATTAGAACACTGAAGGGTTGGGAGGTCGATATGATCCAGTGCTGTATATGCTGCACATCTGTGCACGAACTGTGCGTCGGAGTGTCAGAAAGGAGAAAATAACAACTTAGCAGTGCCTTGAATGTTTTAAGATTTAGTTTTCTCCTTTCCATTGAAGTAAATATGGAATTTTTGATAATATTTTTGAGTTTATCGAATGTGGTTTAACATGTTTTCATACTGGCAGTAAAAATTGTTAATTTTTAGTTTTAGTTTGGCTTTTTTTTTTTTTCAATTGCCTTTATTAGGGACCCGTGCTCCTAATAAAGCCATTTCGGCATTTCTCTGTTAATTTGTTGACCAACGTAGGTTAAGCTTAATTTTTCACATGGAATGATTTTCTTTTTCTTTCTTTTTATGAGCCATGTGATGAATGTACAAACATTGGAGTAAATTGAATCAAAAATGAGCGATAAATTAGGGCTTGAATCTTAGGTTGGCATCATTAAAAGCACTTACCTTATGAATCTATCATTCATTTCGTCAATGTTAAGTTTACCGATTTTATTAGGCTTCAAACATGTCATTACGTTTTCTTTCGTTTTTTTCCCCAAGAAAGAAAAACTAAAACTCTACTCATTTTTTTGTAATTTTCTTCCATTTCTGACGGCAAAAAATAATTTTTTGCTTGTTTGGTTTTTTGGATAAAATAAAGTGACTTCCTTCAGCAGGCGTTAGTTTTTATTTTTATTTTTATTTTATGTATTTATTTATTATTATTATTATTATTATTATTATTATTTTTTTTTTTTTGAGTTCAAAAAAAAAAAAAAAAAGCATTTAACATGTTCAAGAAAGGAAAAAAAAAATCGCGGATGCTCTACCTATTTAAAGTTACGTATATAAATTTTGTACGAGAGAGATTCACTCGTTAATGTTCATTAATTGTTATTATTTTCATAATTATATTTGGTTTCCTGTGTTTACTCATTTGTTTAGATTACTGGTTGACTTGCTTTAATTTATAAGTCTTTTTTGGTGATATTTACTTTGTTGCTTTATGTGTTTATCTGGTTCATGTATTTTTTCACTACTCTATTTAACTGCACTATGGGTTGTGTCTGCTGATTTTCTTTTGCTTATACCTTCAATAGTACTATTTTTTTCAACTGACCTTTCGTTTTCCCTCTTTGTTTACTTTTTCTTAATGAACTCTGCATATTATAATATTGGTAGTCTGAACACTTAAACCGCAAATCATAACACTAACACACTTGGAGCATTTAAATACTGCACTAATTTGCACATAAATAAAAGAAGTATTGGATCTAAGGTTGATGAATTAGACAGATTAATTAATGCAATTGATGATATCATAATAATTGGAATCACTGAGACATGGGGTATTTTGGATGGGATTACATATTTTCAGGGTTTCAACTGCCATTATATTAAAAGTATGAATAAAATTGGTAGAGGAGTAGCTCTTTTTGTAAAACAAAACTTTAATAATGTTATTACATGTGTTAAATTTACTTTTATAACTGAATTTTGTGAAATTGTTGAATCTGATAAAGTTTTGTTTTCAACTATTTATAAACCTCCAAAAGATGACTTTATTGCCTTTTTTTCTGTTATTGATTCTCTGCGTGATTATGCTAAAAAAGTAAAAAAAAGGGGGAATTTTTGGAGATTTTAATATTAATGTTCTTGAAAAAAAAAATGACCATGTTAATATGGTACAAGACTTATTCAGATCCCATTGCAGCATAAATTATACTAACAAACCTACTCGAATAACTCATAGTACTTCTACTTTAATTGATATAATTGCTACAAACGTATATAATAATTTTTTTTACCTTAACCTCGAACACTTGGGCAATTTTGACATTGCAAGTTTCGATCACTTTGGTTCTGTTGATTTTAATCGGGAAATTTTCGCTGGCATAATTATCTCAGATATTTCTGATCATCTGCCTGTTTTTGTTAAATTTAATCAGAAATTAATTTTTAATAATCATATAGTTCAAAATGAAAATAATGTTTGCACTGAACCTATGATCCGGTCTTATAATCCACAATCTCTTGAAGATTTCAGACTTTTTATTTTTTCAATAAATTGGAAGGATATCTTGACATTTAATGACATTGACCACAACTAAATGCTTTTTTGAAAACATTTCCTGAATACTATGATATTTTTTTTTCCCTTTTATTGCCTTTAAAAAGAAGAAAATAATGATAAAGTGTCGGATGACCAACGACTTACTAAAAAAGATTAACTACAGAAATAAGCTCTATCAGAAATTCATTCATACTAGAAACTACGACGATTTATTAACCTACAAGACTTATAGAAATAGAATAAATAAAAGGAAATTAAAAGAGTGAAAAGGCAGTTCTATTGCAATTTATTTTCCGTTGATAAAACAACTAAAGCTATATGGAATAATTTGAAGAAAATTAATGTCAGTGTTAAGGGAATGGGACATGTGATATTGGAGATTTAAACAAGGGCGATGTAATTGTTGCGAATGATGCAGATAAGACTGAGCTCTTGAATAACTATTTTCTTAATATAATTGATAATTTAATCAATGTTAATGATACTGATGTTTCTAATGATTTCTCATTCCAAGGGTATTTAGAGAATTTGGAGTCAGTGCCTAACTCCTTTTATCTTAATGAAATTACTACTACTGAGATTTATATGACAATTAATAAACTGAACGCATCAAAAAGTGCAGGTCATGATGAAATACACGCTAGAGTGATAAAATACATGAATAATGAGATTTCTCCTATACTTTCTACATTATTTGATAAAGTTTTTTTCTGAGTTTAAAATACCTGATTAATTTAAAAATTTGTAAAGTTGTTCCCATCAAAAAAAAAAAAAAAAGGTAACCCTAAGGATATTAAAAATTACAAATCAATTTCTGTTGCTTGCACATTTACTAAAATTCTTGAGAAATTAATTTATATAAGGATTTGGAACTGCTTTTATAATAATAAGTTATTATTTAATAAACAGTTTGGTTTTACTAAAAATAAATCAACAGAAGCAGCTATAATTCGAGCAATTGATTATACTCAGAAAGAGATTGATATTAAAAAGCATATTGTAATTGGTTTTTCCTATATCTCACAAAAGCTATTGACGTTATTGACCACAATGTTTTGCTGCACAAACTAAAATTCAATAGTATAAGAGGGGGTCTTTTGAATTGTTCCAGAGTAATTTAAGGAATAGAAAACAACATGTTTATATAAAAAATACAAAATCGAGATTGCTTGCTGTTACTCATAGTGTTCCTCAAGGATCAATTTTGGGCCCACTGTTATTTATCATTTTTCTAAACGACATTTTCACTATGGCAAATAACTACTTAATACTGCCTTATGCTGATAACACATCTGTTTGTATTGGAGAAAAAGATGTAATTTCCTTATATAATAAATATCAGGTAATTTTAGAGCAAGTCATGACATTGTTTATCACTAATAAATTGTTTGTTAATTACGAAAAAACTAATTTCACTCTTTCTCATTATAAAAAAAAAAGATGATTATGAGCTAAAATTTATTGGAAAAGCTTATCAACATGTTGAGAATATTAATTTTTTGGGGGTAAATCTTCAAAATAACTTACGCTGGGACAATCACATTGAATTTGTCTCAAAAAAGATTTCTCGTAATTTAGGTTTAATTAATTTTGTGTCTAATTTCCTTCCTGCTGATGTTCTGCTTATTTTATATATGGTATTCTTGCTTGGGGCCAAACAACTTAAAATAATCTAAATACGACAAATATTTTATTAAAATGATTTCACATAAAAATTAATAGAGATAATATTGTGGGTAACAGTAATAGACGCCTTTTAAAGACCGTGAAACAAATTTATAAATATAATGTTGGTATTTTTATGCATGATTTAGTTATAAATAGTTTGAATTTGGAAATATAGTAACAATCCATGAAATGGTTCACAATTACCCCACTAGAAACCGTGAAAATATTTTACCTTTTAACGCAAGAACAAATCTGTTGTTTAATGGCATTAACTCTTACGGACCAAGATTGTGGGACACTTTACCCAACTGTTAAAAAAGACCATTAATAGTGGAAATTTGTTTAAGAAAAGGCTGAAAAGTTTTATACCCAACACTACTGCAGTTAATTTAGGATAAAGTAGCATATTTGTAATAGTATACCTTGATTTTGTTATAAAATTCGACATACTTTATTGTATTACTTGTGTTGTGTTTATGTATTCTTTGTATGATTATGCATTGATTTTTGTTATTACTATCTTATATTATAAACTGACCTTAAATTAAGTTCTTTTCTGAGTGGTGGGAGATAGTCAGGCTATTGTTATAGCCTTTACTCCCACCTACTCAATCTGTGATTTTTAAATAGACAGGGCGAAATATATTTCTATTCGTAATTTCTTTCTCTTTTATTTTATATGTGAAATGCATATTTGTAAAAAAATATTACCCTGATTGAAATAATACGAATTGAATTGAATATATCGAGATTGGCTTGAGACTCATATTCATCATTCTAAAAGCTGCATTTTTGAGGCCTTGTATTTTATTAACTATTTAATGTAAACAGAAAAGCTGTATATTGTTGTAATCTATGGAGTAGGGTAATTCATCTGCTTTCAGTAACTGTTTCAAAGTTATCATGCTTAACTTTTGACAGTGTTCAAAACTGAAAATATTTCAGTTTTCTCATAATTAAGCATTTTATTTTTTAATCTCAAGCTTGAAGGCATGTTTTAGCTTTGTTGAAATTAAAACCCAATAACGTGCTAAGTGTCATAAGAGAAATACCTTACTTTTGAAGTTGTATTTTAACTCCTTTGTCTTCAAAATCAGTTTTAAATTTAATGACATATTGTAAAATGATGATTTTCCCCAATCACATAGGCACAAAAATTTAAATGGGGAAAATTTCAGGCAACTTACAAACTTTGCTAGAATATGGGGTAGTATTTTTACTATTTACTTGAAGAAATTCGAAATTGATTTTCGATTTCCAAGCTTAAAATAAAATTCGGAGCAATAGCATTTTCTTTGTGTTTTATGTGAAATTACAAGAGTTCAAAGAACTAGATAAATAATGCAAAAGCAAGTATGTCTAACATTTACTTCATTTTTTCAAAAAAATACTGGCATAATGCGAAATTTATCAAAAATAAATAAATAAATAAATAAATAACGGATAAAATTTATATCTCAAGTAATAACAATAATAATGACTTGAACAAATGCATCTAAAAAAAATGTTTTTTTTTTTTTTTTTGTTTTGTTTTTTGCTTTTTACAAAAATTCTTTCGATCTGGCTAAAAATTTTTGACTCAGTTTTTGTAAGAAAATCTAATTGAAGACATTAATAGTACTTTCATTAATATATTTTAAGTAGTTTCAGACAAGCATCATCTTTAACAGCTCATGTGTACTACAGAGACGGTCCAAGTGGATTCAATACCTTAATAAGAAAATCCCTTATCTGAAAAATATAGATGCATTACCTAGCCACAAATAGTTGCTGTATGTTTAACACACAAATGAAATTATTGATGTTAGATTTAGGCCTGATTTCTAAACTCTTTTTTTTTTCAAATATATGCTCCTTTCACTGATGACTAAGATAAATGTGAAACAAGGAATTTAGGTGTTCTATTGTTAAATGATATGAAATGATGATAATTTCATACCTCCAAAATAGCCAGGGGCGGATCCAGAAATTTTTGTAAGGGGGGTCAAGTTTCAGTCATATTTCTTTTGGTAAACGAGCTGGACACGTTGTTGTAAACTTTTAATATATTTTTCTTTTGAAAATGAAAAAAATTTTAAAAGAGCAATAGCCCAGTAACAGAGCTCAGTCAATCCTTTGAAATATGACACGCTTGCAGATAAAACCAAGCAAAAAAAGGTTGACATTGGTTTCACGTACTATTTTCTCGGATTTGAAAATTAAGATAGAATAATAATTATAAAAAAATTCATGCCACAGGGGGGGTCCGCTGACCCTTTGACCCTCCCCTGAATCCGCCCCTAAAAATAGATATTGGTACTTCATTAAACTGTTATTGAACCTAACTTTCAAGATTGATAAGTTTTACTGATGAGACCAAAAATACCTAATATTTGTGACTGTAGCAGGCAGGAAAAAATGTCTTGCAGTTACAAGTGGATCATTGTATGTCGTATGCAAACTTGTTCTGGCTGTAAATAGTTTGATAGTTTCATCAAGGCCATAATATGCACTTTTGCCATTGATAGTAGAAAGAAAAGTCATATGATTTCCATTGAAGATTCATTGTATGTGGCAAATGTTGTTAACACTAAAATGAAATAAGACTTTTTAGCATATTTTTGAAAAGGACTGATATCTATGCCAGTAAGATTTTTAATTGAGATAGCGATCCATTGCAGGGACTTGTAAAATGGGTCTCTTAAATATGTAACTGTCTAGCCAAATAATTAATGCTAAATATTTTTCAAACACCAGAACTCATACACGCAAAATATTTGCTTTCTTTTAAGTTAAAAAGTAAATTTTAAAACTTTTGATGTATTTATAACGCCTTGTAAAAAGTGTGTAGAGTAGTTCATTTTTTTACTTTTTGCAACATAATGATACAGTTAACAGTTCACAGTTAGTTACCTTTTTATGAAAAATGAGCAGCCAAATATGGAAACCCAACCTTTCCCCTCTTCCTGATCTCCATCGATTTTGTGAACTTTTTGGCACGACAGAGTATCGAGGCCGCTTTAATTACCAGCCAACGGATCGTTAGCGATGCAGGCAAAAGCCAATTTATGCGACGCCATAAGCGGAACATGAAATTAATTAATAATTAAAGATCGCCAAAAGAGTGTTCTGGAGTGTCTCATAATGTTTATATAGTGGGGTTTTATGACGTCATAAAGATATTGAAAGATGATAAACAAGCAACTTTCCTCCGAACAAAACATTTTTGTTGAATTCGTCCTAATAACAGCGTTTTATCGTCAGGCTTATCTGTTCGCGCTATTTAGTTAATAGTCTCTTTTAGCTTCAGTGTTTTTGCTCTTGCATTGTAGGCTCTAATGAGGAATAGAAAGGGGAAATTATCCACTAAAGACTTGGCAGACACTTAAGTATTCGCTTTGAAAAGCACTAATGCTTTTTCGTGATTTTGCACGCTCTTGGTTCTTCATTTTCTTTGCATTAGTAAAATTAATAGAGTTTTTAAATTCCCAAGGGACTAGTAAATTGATTTATAAACTAAAAATCATTGATTTAATGCAATGCTTGGTTTGAACTGTGCTACAAGAATATTCTGAAACAGCAAATGGTCATTGCTCAGTGGGAGGACAATATGTCTTGGTGGGGGGTTATTCTATTTATTTTCTTACTTTAATAACATGCATTGGGTAAAAGTACTGAATATGGGAAACTTCTGTTTTTGTCTTTTACAGGCAGCGGCGCACGCAGACAAACAATTTCAAGGGAGATTAGGATGAGGTCAAAAATTTCCAGGGACTTTTTAGAAATGGCAGTTTTAAAAGCGCAGTTTTATACCATCTTCGATGGTGATAGAGAGCCTTTTCCTCGGATTTTCTCTGAAACTCTCTATAAATGCAATTATAAACGAACTTTGGCAATATCCAGGAAAGGAAAAGCTTTCGGGAGGGGGGGGGGGGTTACTTCTTTGTAATTTTATGTCATCTTTGGTATAATTCGAAGAAAGAATGGGAATTCAAAACACTTCCCTGGCAAATTTTGGAGAAATTAAAGCTCCAGACTCGAAATTTGAAACTTTTTGGTGTTGTTAGGAAGTTTTTCGAAATTAAAGTCTTAAAATGCATTTGTAGGCCTCTCTGGCAGTGTTAGAGGAAATAGTGGAGTTCCGGGCTCTCCTCGAATTTTTTTCGAATCAAAAGTTTCAAAAACTCATTTTTAAACAACGTTAGAGGGAGTAGGGGATTGGATCTCTCTTTCGAAAAACTTTTGAAACTCAAGTACTTAAACGCAATTCTAGGCCATCTTTGATGACGTTAGGGAACGGGATGACGTTTGGAATTTTTCATCCAGAAAAGTTTTCGAAATTGGAGTTCTAAAACTGCAATTTTTACCAATGTAAGATGGGATTATGTCCGGGAACCCTATCCCTCACTGTTTCCGGGTTACCCTCCTGTCCTTCATTATTTACTTAAACTAAAAATGTTGTGGAAAGCCTCAGACAGTTCTTCTTTTCCTAAAACATCAGACTAATTTAGTTTCCTATGATGCAATTTTCAATGCTCACCCTAATATTTTTATTGTTTGAAATACAAGTATCTCCGGCCCAATATTAAAAAAAAAAAAATTAGACTAAGGTGATATTTTGAAATGATACCTTAGATCACTTGAATAACTTAATTGTAGTTTAAGTTGGGTAAATCAGTCGGAATCGCCGCACCTCTGGGAGAGATGCCACCAGTGCATAGCGTTTAATATTTTATCAAAGGCTTCTAAAACCTGTTAACTTCAAAAATTGCAGCTCTCGTTTTAAGAGAATGTAGTGCTCAACGGTATTGATCAAAAGCAAAAAAAAAAAAAAAAAAACATTTTAAAATTGTTTACAGTAGTAAGTTACCGCCCCTAAGCCAGGGCTACGGCAGAACTACTTGCAATATACCAGACAGCCCGGGTATCACAGCTAAGGACTGCAGTTTCGTTCTTATTAGAACTCTTCAGTCTAGCATAGTGAATAACCGAACCGGAGGCAGATGTCATCTCATTGAAGCTGAGAGTGCCAACAAATCTCTATCCACCAGTTTTTTGAAATTAAAAGTCATTTACATGGTTAGGAATATAGGATATGTTCCACATCCTTTGCAGCAAAATATCAGTAAATTCTTATCCAACGCAAAGCTGCAACTTAATACCAGTTTTGATGGTCAAACACAAGTAGAAATTCAGCTAATGAATTTGGTAAGAAATTTCGAATGCTAAATTTGAGTTCCTTTACCTTTTTTCTAGTTCTGGAGTCCTCCCTCCCCCACCCCCCAACACAGTGCCTTACTGCGAGTTAATTTAAGTCATTACATCAAGTCAAAACTTTCAAGTATCGAAAACAGCGCGGTCTAAAAACGGGCTACCAAATGGTGATCCAAAAACGGGCTAGCCTATTTTTGGACCACCAACAGTACCCCGTTTTTAGATCACGCAGTACTTAATGTTTATGGTGTACTAAACCATTACTAAACAAACAAATATTTGAATTTAAGTACACTAAAAGGAAGCCCATATAATCTACTTTGTTTTAAGATAAAAACCATTTACTTCACTATATAATTCAGAAAGATATAAATTAACTTGTACAAGCTTCGAAAAGTTTTGAGTTCTTCAAAAGCAAGTATTTCTTGTAAAACTTCCTGACAAAGCCAGTGCTTTATCTATCAAAGTCATTTGCTCACAACACTTTTGCCTCTTCCTGTTGATTCATTCGGTACCATTGTTGCGACTATGTACAACTCCTACCCTCATTTTCGGCGGGTGGCCCGTATTTAGACCACTTCCTCTATACTTTAAATTGTTATAATGTAAGCATTAGGATGATACGTTACTTTATACAAAAAATTCATTGAAATACAATTGAACTCTATTAAAACGAAATGTCAAAAATCCACGAATTTGTTCGTATTAGTCGTTATTCGCAACAACCGTGAATGAGTGATACTGTGAAAAAAAAAAAAACGAAGAAATGCTGACTTATATTTTAAAAATATTGCTATAGACACTGTAATCGATTAGGATATTCAGAAAAAATCAATTTCTTCTTCCAATGAATGTTTTTGGAAAATATTGAAAAAGGAAGATGATAATCGACAATCTCGGAATAAGTTGTGATCCACAATGGAAGATGAAAAATTTTATCTCCGAGTAAATTAAAATGTCCACAAGTAAACAAATGTGCAGGCTCCATTTCCTGTGCAAAATATTTAATATTTTCTTCTCGACACACAATGGAACTTCTGCTACTAACAAAATGATGAATAATTTCTACAGAAGAAAATTACAGTATTCAACCACAAACTATTTGAAGTAGAGAGAAGACGAACAAAAACCAATTTGTTCGTTTTAGCCGAGACATTCAATTTAATGTACGTATTATACGTGAAATTTTCGATGTAATTAGATAGCGAACCAAACTTAACAAATAAAATGTTCGTTTTAGCTGTGATTTCATATTAAACGTGATGGTATTAAGAGAGTTTAACTGTATCTACCTAAATCTCCTAAAAAAGAAAAAAAAAAGGGTTGCGTTTTCTCCTATTGCAAAAAACTTGAGGTTAAACATTTATAAACTACCAGTGTAATACAGTCAGTGATCAAGAGTCTCAGAATCTATTGCTCCAGTTTTTTTCTACCCAGATATTGTATTTACAACATCAGAGACGAAAGATGAGATTGAGATCACAAATTGTAAAAGTGGTCAAGAAATGAAATTGTTAAAATTTTATTTAGTAACACAGCTGAAAGAAGCATATTCTACTTTTAAAGATGAAAATACAAACTACTTTATCAACTTTTAAAAGTTTCGCATGCTGCGACCAAAAAATGTATGCGTCTAACACCAGATGATCGATACAAATGCATGATATATGAAAACTTCTTTCTTCAACTAAATCATTAAAAAAAATTTCGAAGTTTTTTTGGAAGGAATCTTTTTTCGCGACTATTCTCAAAACCAGGTATGCACCGAAAAATTGGTTGATATTCGGTAAACTGCCTATTTGACAGGTAAGCCAAATATTCGGCTCGGTCGAATACTATATTCAGCAATCAAATAGTTACCAAATTCAAATATTACACAGTTGGAAAACTATTGAAACACTTTTTCTTTGCACAATAAATGAAGGCTATAGTGTTAAACCAAATACGGACATTCCACCATCATGTGTGGTTATTATCAGACGTAAAAGTTTAACCGACATTTTGAAAAAAATTTCAATATTTTAATTACACAGAAGTAAGCACATTTTTTAATCTTTACATTTGATACAAAGATACTACTGAAATAGTTATATTTTTATTAAATAATTTATAAATAATTTATATTTTTATTAATTATTTTTTGTTTAAAAATGTGAAATCCAATGTATGCAAAGTAACCAGCAAAGCTTCAGAAAAAATAACAAATTAATGATTTGAAAAATATTTTTTTAAAACTATTATTATTATTATTATTATTATTATTATTATTATTATTATTATTATTATTACTCATTCTGTTATAGCGTTAATAAAAAATATTGAAACGAGCACTGTAAATGTTGCTGAAAAAATTGGGTATTGATGAAGTATGACAAGAGTTTGTATGCTGTAGAAGTTACGATGTTTTGGGTTACAATATATTTCTGTGATGGAAAAGTAAGAATTTTTTTATGAATGGCCTACGCGAGATGATAAAGTATTCTGCAACATAAGTGAAGTTGTTGAAATGATTCATCCACTTGCAGTTATAAATGCTTGTGGAGTTTTTGACTTTCTAGATTTTTAGAGAAATTCGCGTTATGCACGGGACATGAAAAGAAATGCTCGTATTTATTTTAATAATAAACCTTCATTAAAAAAACCTTCTAGGAATGAATTTTAATAGGAAAATAAAAATATGTTCAAAGCAGTTTCAATTGATCGTGAAAATTAAGCTTAAAAACATAAAAGATCATGTTTTTGCTTTACGCAATAGACATTAAATTTTTGTTCAAAAAAGTCCTCCTTTTTTGAAAAATATTGTATCAATACTTTTTTTTATTCATGAAAAGGAACATAATGTACACACATTTAAAAGTAAAAAAATAAAAATATATGATAATTTTACAGTAAGTCAACAACATGCAAAGTATGCTGATTGTTATCGAAAAACTTAAAAATCATAATGTTGACTTTCCAAAATTAATTCTGTATTAAAGAATTCTGTTAAAACAAATATTTTATCTTATTTCCTGAGGTTCACAACTAAAATACTTTAATACTACATAAATAAAAAAAATTATATCTCTTTTTTTAAAATTGGGCTTCAGAGGATTTACAGTGGAGAATGGCCCTTAATCATTTCAAATGCTTGTTTTATAATTGTTTGGAGGACATATTACAGTATTACAGCGAAGTTAGTTTGATATTTCATCGTGTTTTTATCTGAAATATTAATTTCAAAAATATGTGTCCAGATTATTGGACGTATCATAACCCTTTTTATTTTTCAGCTACAAACTTTAAATTTTATCTATAAGACACTCTTCACGATAGCACACAATGTACCGAATATAAACATTTTTGGTTAAGTAGGTATTTCACAATTCCGACGGAAAAGGCTAAAGATATCTGTAAAGTTGGCTTTTTAACAGTAGAACATATGTTGTAACAAAAGTAGGTTACGGAGGTTGAAAACGATTATGTTATATAAAAGTAATAGTTGTGTTATTAAAGTAACACTGTTACATAAAACAAAGCATTATGTTTTAAACATGATTAAAAGCTTCGGATAAATTTTTAGATTTTTAATTAAGTTCAAAATTAAGAACAAAAAGATGAGTGCTGAAAGATTGAATCAAATGCGCAAATGAAATTTATCAGAATTTATATTTCGATACAATCTTCAAACACAATACGTAAAGTTCTGTTAAAGAATTTTTTTTTTTTTTTTTTTCAAATTTATAACAATAAAGACTATTTAAAAATAATTAATTTGAATTTTAAATCCAAAACGTGCTTGCCAAATTTTAACTGGAAATACTGTCTCTCTTTGCGATTTTGAAAGTAATATCGTCTGTTGAGTATTGCAATTAGTCAACTGAAAGTTTGGAAAAAAATAGAATGTTTCTTTTGTTTAAAAAAAATGTTCAAAAAAAAAAGGTTTTAATGCTTCTAATTAAATAACATTAAGAAATGGCAATTTAATAATCTTTAAATCAAGTCTTCACATTCCCCAAAAACCGTGAAAAACCATTAATTTGTCGTTTTATTTTCTCCAAGCAATATGAATAGCACTGAATTGTAGTCACCTACATGTAGCATTCGCGACACGATATATTAAAAGACACAAAAGACATTGTTGAGTTTTCTTGGGTAAGAGAACGGTCAGGGTACAGGGATGGGAAAATCAAAGCCCTTAAAAAGGAAAGAAAAAAAAAGAGAAAAAAATGAACGAAAGGAAAATAGAAAATTCATCTCACGAAGCAATGCAATTCATCATTGGTCGCATCATAGTACTGCGATTTTCTCTTTGTGGACAGAAATGTTGATATCTGCCGGAACATCAACGAGTCGGTCAGACTCGACCGATGCCATTCTCATCTTTTGTAGAAAAATTTCTCTGAAAACTTTCGCGGAGACGCGTGGTTTAAATGTACATACAAACCAGTTTTTGTGAGATCTTTTTTTTTTTTTTTTTTTTGTGCGGATAATTTCAATCAAATTAGGATTCAATTGACTAACTTATCTTTGAAACGAGCGCTAATAGGATAATTTTGAGCGCATTTTTTTATGCTGTCTCTACCACACAAAAACAGGTTTGAGTGTATTATGTGCCAAATGTGGGCGCATGAAAATTTAGATTGTGCTGGGACCGAAAGAGTCGATAATGTTTTTTTTACTTCTGTAAATAATATATTTTTCTAATAAATAAATTAACCTTTTCATTGTTTTAACCTTTTTATTTTTGCAACCTTTTTGGGAAGGGCTTGTATTTACACCTTGTTAAAAATGGTGCTATTTGCGTTTTTGAAGTGAAATATTTGCAATAATCATTGTTTTGCGTCCTCTCATTTATCGTGAACTTATTAATGAAATCTTTGTTTCATTTAGGTGTTAATGAAGGTTACTAATTAAGAATCCAATTTAAAATAAAACGGAAAATTTTTTAAATCAAAAAAGGAAATTATGGAAATAAATTGCTGCATCTGACTATTTCGAGCAAGAATTGTTTTCTTTGAAGATTGTTTTCCTTATTTAAAGTATTTTCTTTGAGATTTTCACTTTTAGTCTTTGATGGGAACGCATAGGTAGACTGAGAAAAAAAAACCGAAGAAAAGAAAGATCAACAGCTGTTTCCTCATCTGTACTTTCATTACTTTCAAAAAATTTTAATAATTAGTGTTTTTGAATTTAATCAATTTTAATTTCTGACCTAGTTTTGTTTTTGAACACATTTTTGCAAAATATTAAACTTGATTTGATATTTTCTTTTTTTAAAAATTATTTTCGTTTGTAGTTTTACAGAGCTGCAAAATGTGTTGATACGACTTAGCTCAATACTAAATACTATAAGCCCAAAACGGGGTGATATTTTTGTAAAAACAGCGTGACAACAAGAAAGGTCTAAAAAGGCCTAAAAAGAATTAATAATTATAAATCAATTTAAAATATACAAAAAATTTTATTTATTTATTATTATTATTATTTTTTTTTTTTTGAAAGTAGACTTTTCAGATGGTCGCTTGTCTTTTTTTTTTCCTTTGGAAATTCTGACCTATAATCCCTTTTAGAAATATTTTTTTATAACAACTCTAAAAGAACAATTTAGCTTCATGCTGTATTTTGAGATTTCGATCAAGTTTAGCTCAATTTAAAAAGTTGAAGAACCTAACGTTTTTTAACTTATTGGAAAAATTAATCCTTTATACCTCTTAATCACACAACTGAGTCTGGCTCGCGAAAATGTTATTTAAAAAATGCTTTTAACCAGAATAGTTCATGAGGAATTTATATAATCTGTTTTATATAATCTTTGACTATATAACTTTATCAATTTAAATAATCTAAGGTTCATTTTTGAATGATTTAGAAACGTGTATTAGAGCTCTGGGTTTGTTATAAGTTAAAAAACAAAACGGATTTCCATATCAATTTCCAGTCACTTCATACATTTAAAAGAGTAGCTGCTATACAGTGGCTTATCATCAAAGCAGTCTATAAATGGAAGTTTAAAAGTACTTATCCCAGAATAAATCTTATATTATATATATATGTGTAAGAACCGCCGCTCGGTTCTTATTACGAATCTTGTTGCAGTGTTGTGCCGTGATAATCCACCACGTAGGAAGTGGACAAAGCTACATTCACAAATCACATCTTTATTTTTACATGGAATATAACAGCAGGAACTTCTCTTCTAACCCACTTGTTTAGTTGTGCCACGATTTTTATATAGGGAATATCATTAAAAGGTTACAGATAATTATCCCTCGATCATGTGATCGCACGTGATCTATATAGGAGGAGCAGATTGCAATAACGAAATATTATTGGGCTTTGCACCGCAGACAGAGGCTGGCTTAAGTCTGGAGGGAAAAAAAGTGTCTGGTAGGTACTTTAAGGGGAATCTCATCTGAGCCCAGAACATAGCCATATATGGTATGAGAAGCATTTAAGTGTGTAATAAATAATGTCTGTGACTCATACGCGCTGACATATAAGTGAACAGAACTTAATATGGAAAAGGCCTAGCAAAGGATTTTTCATATTACATATATATATATATATATATATATATATATATATATATATATATATATATATATATATATATATATATATATATATATATATATATATATATATATATATATATATATATATATATATATATATATATTTATATATTTATTTATTTATTTATTTATTTAAAAAAAAACTTTCAAATTTTCAAAATTAATTTGAATTCTGAAATTTTGAATTCAAATTATGTTTTTGCAATCACGAGTTGCGACAGGTCCCTACTCATTGGTTACTACCCCATTCGCTTGTTTCTAGAAACGGTTCCTGTACCTGCTCTTGGGCGGTTACGTGTGTATATGTGTGTATGTGTAGGCTTGTGTGTGTGCGTAGACTTGTGTGTATGCACGTTGGCGTGTGTGTATGTGTGTAAAGACGCATGTGTGTGTGTATGAGCGTGGAGTGTGCGTAAGACATGGACGCCACCGACCAGGAGCATCGGCTACCGGGAGGAATCGCGCCTGCAGAGGACGGTGGGGTTGAAAAAGGAACCGGACATCAAGGACGGTCAAATGAAAACAATTAGCAATCGTGATTGCTCAAAAAAAAAAAAAAAAAAGAAAAAAAGAAAAAAAAGAAAAAAAAAAACATAAATGCACTGAGAAAAATTAAGTTTTCAAAGATGAGTACATTCATGCTTTTAAATTTTCTTGAAGCCTTTTGTTTCAAGTATAAGAACCCATGTTTTAAATAGTGTATTGAATTATTTCATACTCAAAAATGAGTACATAACTCGGTTAATACTCAATTTTGAAATTATTACAAATTAAAAAATGAACACAAATGCCTCAAATATGAGCACATGTTGATTTGAGTGTGATGAGTATTTGAATGTTTCAAATTTGAATATTACATATTCGGAGCCATTACAACTCTACGATATGTTCACATTTCAGTACTTTTTCGTCATTTTTGAAATTGTTTTTAGAGTGTGAATAAACCATTTGAAATACGAAATCTAAATGAGTAGTTATTTCAAAAACTACTAAAATGCAAGATTTATAGTTTTTATGGCAAACGTCTAGATTTCTAAGATAATCCATCAAAAGATGCTCTTCGTATATTAGGCAAGAAAAACGAAGATTCTGAGATTCTCAGATAAAAATCGCTGTTACGACCCTCGTATAGAACATGTTTATTTCTATCGTTCTCTAAAGTAAAGATTAAGATTATTTAAAAGTATAGCTTTTCTTGAGAGCAAGCAGGTTATTTGACAGAGTTTGCATGGCTATGTATCAAAGTTTCATATTCACGCACAAGCTATGAAAATCATTAAATGGATTGGTTAAGCAACTGCTGCAATTAATTCATCGGATCATTTTTTGAAGCTAATAAAAAGGAGCCCCATCCTTATTTTTTATACTTTTCCGGAATCTTTCGCGATTGAAGAAAAACGGAGAAAGCGTTATATTAATAGCTCGGGGGATCAAAGTAAATGCGTCTATTTGTACTCATAGCTGGAGAGCGCGATACATTCGGCACCGCTGTCACACTATGAAGACTTAGTTGGAGATATAATGAGGGCTCCAATATCTCATCTGTGGCCCGACTTTACCACAGGATGAAAAAAGAATAAAATAGCAATAAGAAAAAAATGAATAAGGTTATGACGGTGGAGAAAAAAATGGGGAAAGAAGGGCGTTCGAAGGGCTAATGTCGATTTAGCAGCCCCTGCCCCCAGGGGCTTGAGAAGAAAATGAGCGACGGGATCGTAACAGCTGCAGGTTGGGCTTCTGTATGCAAAGCGTGCAGTCTTGGAAGAGGGGGTGGGCGAACACTTTTGCGGGGGGTGAGCCAGGGACGATATTGGTACCGGAGGAAGAAGAGATCCATCATTGAAATGAGAAAAATCTCCATGTTCGCGGAGGACTAATGTTACCGGGAGATTCCCCCTTTTCCCTCGCAGCTGCGCGATTCTTGGGGCGGGGTCGCGAGAGGGGGGCGCGCCACAGCTATGCGGCTTCCGATTGGCTCGCTCGGCTGCCACTCATCGCCACTTTTCCCGTCATCATCATCATCGTGTGGCTTTGCTGGAAGAGGAGTCAGAGAAGGCGATGGTTGGGAGATGACCCATTCCGGGATGATCGTTTCGGATTCTGGATATCCCCCTTTCTTCCCCGAAATCTTCCATTCCACCCCTCTCTGACTTACAGAGATACACCTGCCGCAAAGCCTTTCGTACCGCACGCAGACTGGAAGGTTTATCTAAAACGTTTCTCCCAGACGTCCGATGCCGAAGTATAACAGACGAGCAAAGAATTCTGTTGAATGAAAATCGAAGCGTTTAGAAACTTTTTAGTGCAGTAAGGAAGCGCAAATTGTTACGACGCAGATTGATTGTCGCCCAATCAGGAATTTATTCTGCGTAATTGCGTAAGATAATGATAGCATTATAAAGAGAAACATATTTCATCCCTGCGGCTAAGAGACCATTTTAAACAGCATAATTTAGAACTGGATAATAGTAAGCAAATAGTTAACATATGTCATAGATAAATTCAGATGGTATGGCTATGCAAAAGCTCGGATATAATTAGTTTGCCAAAGCATTTTTTATTTTATTCTTTTTTTAAAGAAAACGAACTCAATACTCCCCCCTCCAGCCCCCCCCCCCCCCCCCGAAAAAATAGACTTGAGAAATAATAATTCTCCACTACTACTGTTCACATCGAAGAAAAAGTGATTTTTCACTTAGGCATTGTAAAATTAAGAAAAAAAATCTCATCGTTTTTCCAAATATTTATTTTTCTTTCATTTTTCCTCCTCTAAGAAAGTCCACAAGCATTATTAGATATAATCTGACCAATGATATTTTTTTTTTTTTTCAGTGCTTTATTTATCAATGCAATGAACTTTGGAATGTTCGAAATAAGCTAACTTGTTCATTGGCTTTATTGAGGAATTCGTTTTTAAATTACTTTGTACATCATGAATTTCTCTCTAATTTTCCTATTTTCCTTCTTCAGAACCGATACAGTTTTATTTAACTGAGGAGGGGGGGGGGGGTGCACAGAAGGTCAGGAGGTGAACAGTGGGTTCTGTGTCAAAATATGCCTCTAATGAACTCATATAGACCTCATTGGCTGTCGAAAAAAAATTTTAAAGCCCAAATAATTGATGTATGAAATGCAAAGAGTTATTTTCTAGTGTTATTTTTGTAATACCCCGTTTTAAGAGTCACCCCGCGTAAACGAATCTTTTTCCGGTTTTGCAAGAAAAACGCAATAAATAAAATTCATGGCTAAAATTTTTGCTTTAAGCTATTAAACTCAAATGATTCTGATCCCAGAATCCTGAATTTCATTTTTCGCTCATTATCATTATTTTTTTTCTTAATCATATTAATATAACTGACAAACACAAAAAGTAGTGTCTGGCGAAGTAAAGTGATCATAAAATCCAAGTTATTCAACTTAAGAGGGATAGTAAAAACAATTATTAGAAAGCTTCAAATTTTGTTGTTATATTTTTTGTTGTTATTTTACATTACATAAAGAACCTGTTACATTGAATTTTAGGAAGAAAAAAAATTATTTTAACTGTATTATATGAATTACTCTTTTTTATCTGTGCTTATGAACTGGGATGGGGTAAAGTCAGGGTTTGTGATATTTTTGAGCAATCATGATTGCTTATTGTTGTTCTCACTTAACCGTCCTTGGCGTTGTGGTTCCTTTTTCGGCTTGGACCAAAGGCCTCTGCAGCACCATCGCTCACCGGTCTCTGCAGGCGCGTCGGAATCCCCTTTTCCTGGTCGGAGGCGTCCATGTCCTGTACACACACATGCTCACACACATACACACTCAGATATACACACACGCCTTCGTGCATACACACAGGTCTACGCACACACACAAGCCTACACATGCATGCACGTGCGCCTACGCACGCACACACACACAACTGTACGCACGTAACCGCCAAGGAGCAGGGGCAAACTTGGGGGGACAGGAGCCGCTTCTAGAAACAATAACTCCAATGGGTAGGGTCTCGCAACTCGTGATTGTGAAATACATAATTTGAATTCAAAATGTCAGAATTCTAATTAATTTAATTTCTTTTTTTAAATTATTTTTGTCTTTTATTTATTTTTTTACATAAAAACGTCTCGGACTTTTTAAATTTAAATAGGATATTTTGATTTAAAATCAGATTTTTTAATTTCTTTAAAGAATCTTCAAATTTTTGCACATATTAAATATTGTGCATTTATAAACATAATATATTTTATACACTGGATGAAAAAACAACATTTAAGCTATTTCCATTTCAGGGAGTAGCCATTTTTAATAGAAGGTATAAGTAGACCAGTTTTAATGCAAATGCATGATTCAAATTAAATTTAACGTTTAAGATATTTGGAATAATAATAATACAAACTACTTTTAACAAGTCATGATACATGGTTAGTTACTTTTTTACTTGCACTTAAATAATTCTTCGATTTAGTACTTTGTAAAATTTTTAACTTATCAGTTTATCACATTTTCACCTACGTTATAAAAATTATAATAAATTATACACTGAACATGAGTGAGACATATATAGCATTACAGTTTAATTACTTAAATGTTTTAAAGGACTTCAAATTTTTTATCATTCAAATTGATATTTGAATAGAATGGCCCCTTTAACGCATTAAACAAAGCTTTTTAGCTTGATGGTAAGCTATTACAATTTTCAATTTCTAAATCCCCTTTTCTTCGAGATATATGATTTGCATAAAGAGCTTTTTTAAGACAAAGATTTTCTCGAAATATATTCTTATTATATTTTTCTCCCTTCTTCGGAAATAAAATGCCCTTCTAATATTTCTCATCATTTCTATTTACTGAGAGATTTTTCATCAACACCGTTTCTTTCGACTGCATATTTGCATCTTTTTGCAAAGTCACTCCTTCTTGGGGAAGGCAAATCTTTTTGCTTTTTGACGTCGTTATGAATGACAGTGGAATAAGTTTAGATGCTTGATTTTCCCCGTGGCTCTGGAATAACTTCACCTGTTTTTGCTAATTTTAAGATGAAAAAGAAGGGAGGGTGTGATGCTGTGGAATGTGGCATTGGAATTTTTAAGAGCGCTGCTTTAGAGGATCTTTTTCCCTTAAGGGTTCTTGTTCTTGAGAGGATGCTTGGTAACATTTCAGGCTGGTCGAAATCGCTCTTTTGGAGGATAATGACAAACCTGGAACCTGGCAAGTAAACAGGTTTGAACAGCAATCTATCTATCTACCTATCTTCACTGTAAAATAAATTGTGTAACCTTACTCCCCCATAAAATTGGTGGCAGCATAGCTGTCTCCACTGCTCTGGAGGAACTTAACTGATCCAACCGGTGTAAAGTTACACATCGCTTGTGGAAGGTTACACCATAGTAATGTTACTATAGCGTAAGTCTCACTCATTTCTGCGTAAGGTTACACCAGAATTTTCTGTTGCATCTTCTCTCTGCATTTTCAAAGTAAATTCGGTAGGTTGAATGTAATTGATAAGAACCTTGCTGAGTTACTACGAAAGCTCCAAAAGCATTAATGCAATTATGACCAAAGCTATGGCAGAATTGCCTGCAATTCTTGCCTTGCAAAGCTGCAGCTATCCAGAGGTTTGTTTGATCTTATTTCCCTGTTAAAAGTACAGGTTGCATTTGGCACCTTTCAAGGGGAAAAGCTTGTTCACCAGCGGCACCCTATACGGTGCCGAAATTGCACCCTAAGACGAGCGAAAAACTGGCACCCTCAACCCAGCGTGCACCGCGGTGAAAAATGAAACCGTATGGTAGAACATTGGCACCATTTCTGTTTCCTGTTACTGACCCCCCCCCCCTTCCGTGTTGTGTGCATTTTTCGATAAATTGTGTGAATTATTATTTATTATTTTGAGATAAGAAACTAAGTCTTGGTGTATTTTCCACATTGAATTGATCTGAACATGATTAAAACTTGTAATTTCAGGCATTTGATCGCATTTCAACTTTCCAACATAGTTTAGAAGTGTTCATCACTTTAATTTGTCTGTTCGTGCACTAATTTTCGTACATCCACATGAATTGCTCAGTAATTTTAATATGTTATTGACATTTACTGCAGCACGATCGTACCGAAAATGAAGAGCGTAGGTATTTGTAAATCATTTACAGGAACAACCACAAGTATTAAACTGTATTGCAATCATAGAAAAATAAAATCGTTTCATAAACGTTCAAAATTTTAATCAAGAGCCACATATCAGGGACCGTAAGTATATATGATTCGACATTTGAATATCGGTATAGATGATAAATAAGCACTTTTTTTTTCAATGTGAAGTTTTTCGACAGAGTAAAAGCCAAAAAAAAAAAAATTCTAACGATCTATTTTTCTTACTAGAGTGACGAAAAAAGCTCAGTCATTCGCTTCAAGCAATAACGCTGAGGAAAGCTGGTTAACTTAGACACGAGATAATAAATAAATAAATAAATAAATAATCCAGATGAAAAAAAACCGTCTTTTTCAAACCGCTTTTCTTTTTTTTTTCGTGCCCTTATGTTTTAGTTATACACGCAGCATCGTTATAATTTCCGTTTATTTGCTGAGTGAATCACATTATTAACAATAAATCTTTTAGTTAAAAATCCACAAGATCCCTGATAATACAAGCAAGTAAAACCATATTCAAAATCAATAGTTGAAATAACTTTCCAAATATCATCGAATTTAAGCGTTTTGATTATTAAATGTTACTTATCCGGTGCTGATAGCTATTCTTAAGTAGAATTTATGCACGATAGAAATAGTAAATGTACGTAACGGCTAACTGAAGAATTAACGGACCTTTGAAACACTTTTAAATATGTTCCAAAGCCTTAAAAGCTACACTACGGTCAAATGCCTGTACTTACGCGCTATTTTGAAGAGTAAATCGCAGAAACTTTTTGAGTTTTAATCCAATTTCGTACTTCATTCAATGGGAAAGTGTATCTGCGTAGTTACTTCTTGCGTCCGCCATTCATTGTGGTTGAACGATGTCAGAGCAGAGAGCGCATGCGCCAACGTTTCACCTTTGCATTTGGGAGGTCCTTCTTCACATTTATTAGCGTCATTCACCTTGATCACATTTGCTAGCCTCCATTGCACCCTGAGGCAACGTGTTTTCCCCCTAGAGAGCCAAATAGCTTTTCAAAGGCACCCGTAGTTCTGACAGTGTGGGAGTGTTGTCAACCTGGATCGAACTAAAGCCAATATACTTTTTAACCCTCTCAGTGAATCCTCAAACCGGTAGCTAAAAATGTTTTCCACGACAATGAAAAGTCTGTATTTGTGCAACTTGAAGCAATTCAGGAAACGTTTTTGCAAAGTTACTTGATTTTACTCGGAAATATATAAAACTCGTGACATCCCGAAATGTCACATGAAAACAATCAGTGTCGTTTCGATTTTTTTTTATAGTGTAACAGTTCTGATCTCTACGCATGCGCTTTCAGATCTACTTACTGCAGGTGCAAACCATAGTGCAACGTTCCTCTAACAATTTGAGTTCTTTAAACAATGATACTACACATTCGCGCGTAAACGAATTCGCGTAACGTTACACCCATTAATACTTGTAACCTAACATAAATTTTTTACGGTGTATCATTAATTTCCTTTCAAAAACAAAGATTTAAAAATCTTTGAAAAAAATCACGAACGAACTTAATGTAACTGGGCTCGCTTCAAGAAAGACCAAATGACAAAAAAATCAAATATTTTAAAACAGGGTAAACCAATATACAAACTGGTAGACAACTAATTTTTCACAAAAAAATTATTAGTAAGGATCCGAAACATAACTGATTCTTAAGCCCCACAATCATTCAATCCGCTGTTCTCTGCAAGTCTTTTCAGGTAACTTTTAATCACATAAGATGCAATACTATTTTCCATCGAGTCCGTTTTATCCCCATTCTTGATGGTTGATATCATCATGAATATTGGTGCGTATCACAAGGGGTGCGTCATTGTAGCGAGATGAGTGTGATAAGGAATCACAGCCTTTCGTAGTTCCAATTTTCTTTTCTTTTTTCTTTGGTCTTCCCTTCCCTACTCCCTGCTAGTCTCTTATTCTCGAAAATTAAGCCATCTTCATCAGAGCAGCTGGGTCACTGAACGGATCATTGTATCCAATGTATCCTTATCCAGTGATCAGATTAGACATTGTTGCTTTATATTATGAAATGTTAAAACTTTTACTTTATAGCACTTATTAGGCTGAAAAAAACCACGTTAGGTATTAAAAATGGGGCTTATATTTACACTAACCCCATCTAAAACGAGCTGATGTGTGCATCACATGACTTCCTTTTACTCCAATTTAATGTCATTTCCCCATTACTGGCAATTTTAATGAGATTCAATAGTTTACTCTCTAAATATCACCAACAGAGGCCTAATTAAAACAGATAAAAAAACACGCCAAATTTGTCGCCAAGTTGGCGAAAAAAGTTAGCCCCCAAAAGACTGGTGATATATGGCCAAGTGTCTGCCAAATTATAACAACACTTGAGTTTACACCGAAATTAACAATTATTTCCCCCAAAAAGAGGTAAAAGACCCCTTTAGAAATACCCGAATGCAACCAAAAGGGGAGGTGCACAACTAGACCCCACTAGGAGTCTACGTACCAAATTTCAACTTTCTAGGACTTACCGTTCTTGAGTTACGCAACATACATATGCACATACATACATACATACGTACATACAGACGTCACGAGAAAATTCGTTGTAATTGTAATTCGTTCTTAAGTTTATCCTCGTGTGTTCGAGTCGAAAAAAAACTCAACTCAAATATTCATTCGGAGGTGAGTAAAATGGAAATTCAGGTCGATTTTTGAATAAAACCCCTCTAATGCGGACTCTAATGGGACAAATGTTTTTGTCCACAATAGAGGGGTGTCCGCAGGATAGAGGTTTAAAAAATGTCCGTATAAGAGGGGTGTCCGCACCTGAGGGGTGTTCGTTAGGAGGTGTTTTACTGTACAATACTTCCTTTTTTGTAAAAGGAAGTAAAAAATGAACACTTATCTCTTGTTACCCCCGTTCAGTCGAACATAACTAAAAGCATGCTTCTAAAAGGAGGATTCTTAGGATCTTCGCTTTCCACATATCACTGTGGAATTATTTTAAATTAATCATAAGAACATGAGGAGATAACTGTTTCTGACGTATTTCAAAAATTTAGTACGAAACAAATGCCAATTAGCACACGAACTCAGACAAGTGGCATCGTCTTAAGTCCTGGTCTCCAATCTTCAGCACTTTCTTTAACCTTTTAGGCAGGATAATCCATTTTTACACCTGTGCCAATTCTCTCACCTTTTCTTCTAACCACATGTTTCCTGTTTCTTTAAACGGATATATTTTGAAAATCATTATCGGAAGGAAATTCTGTACCTCATAACCAGACTACCGTAAATCCAAAAATATATATTTTATGTTCATTAGTGCATTGTACGTAGAATCCTATTCCACATCGATCCATGTGAACGTAATCTATGTATATAAAAATGAATGTTTGTCTGTATGTCATCCATGAACTCAAAAACTACCTGGCAGATTTGGCTGAAACTTTCACCGTTTGTTATTTTTGGTACGGGAATGTTTATAGACCAGTTCGAAAAAAATCCGATCGATAGTTCCTTTTTTTATTCCAATTTAAGTCATAATCCATTGGATAAATACGAATAAAATTATCGGCTGCAGAAATTAATTCGCGTGAAAGATCTCATTGATAAGAAGTTAGCTGTTGCCATTTTTCTTGAGTTTGAACAAATAAATTCTTTCTTTATTGTTTTATGGCTTTTCATGCAACGGGGGGATTTAAAACTTTTTCTATTTGATATTTTTAGCGATTGATTGATCTTGCAAACTGCGCGAGTACAAAATTTGAGTATAGTCACGGCTTCACTTGATACCTGGACCGATTATTATGAAAATTGCTATATATATATGTATTTTTCCACGGAGAAGGTGCATAATATGCTCATTGAAGCCACTCGCCACCAGGTGGCACTGCAGAGTAGCAACTTCTACCCCGTTCAACCGATTGTCATGAAAATCAGTATAATGATGTATTTTTTTTGTTGGCGTAGCAACGCGCGTCGGGTACAGCTAGTTCTAAATAAAATTAAATAATTAATTTGAATTTTGACATCTTGAATTCAAATTATGTTTTTCGCAATCACGTATGCGTGTGTATGTAGGCGTGTGTGTTTGTGTATGTGTGCAGACATGAGTGTGTGGGTATGTGTGTAGGTGTGTGTGTGTATATATGTGTAGGTGTGCATATATGCGTGAGTAGGATATGGACGCAACCTGGAGACGGTTTTCGCTAGAGGAACAGCATCGTGAGGCCGGTCGACGGTGGTGATGCAGAGGGAGGCGGGGGGAAAATAAAATCAAACGACGCCAAGTGAGGAAAATGAGAACAATAAGCAATGTGATTGCTCAAAAAAACACATCCTTTGTAATTTTACCAGTGTTAAATTGCATGCGCCAGATAAACGTTTTCTTTTTCTCCTGTAAAGTAGCATTTACGTGACTTACATTTTTCTGACACTGAATTACAGAATTATGACGTAGAATAGGAGCAAAAAAACTTTTTTGATAGGATTATTTGGTTATTTTTGGCGTTATTATAATTATAATAATAATTATTATTATTATTTATTTATTTATTTTATTTTATTTTATTTTATTTTATTTTATTTATTTATTTATTTTTTTTTTTTGAAGAATACAAAAATTTTTACATTGTGCTTTAATAGAGAAATTCAAAATATGTTTATCCATAAAAAAAACAGCATTGACAATAACATTTTACTGTAAAAAAATCTAGAAAATAGCTGAGATTCTGAACATTTTTTGACAAAATCTAAGTGACACCATAAATGATCAATTATTCGACTCCAACATGAATATATCTCGTTAAATTTGGTACTCATAATAAAAGGTCAATTACAGTTTCAGCTTAGTAATATTGATGACTCCGATAGAATCTGGTGAATTATTTACTTTCATTATTAAATTTTATTGATATTTTTACTTTTTTTCGCCGGAAAAAACATAAGGAACTTAAAATGTCTCTTAAGCCAAAATATTGACCAAAGAAACTTATTGTTTAGTTGGGTGGTTTTCATTAAGAATATTAAAAGCGCAGTATTTTTCACATGAAGGAAAAGCGTTTTCTTAACTTATGCTTATTGAGATATAAATATTTATTTTAATTTTCAATGTTAGAGTTGATGTTTTTCGTTTTGTTAAATTGTCGAGTAAGATTTCAACTTTTCTAATAAAACTACTAACAATCATAGCTTAGCAACCATTGCTTTGTAAACTTTTTTTTATTATTTCATATTATTATTTTTATTTTTTGTTAGGGTGAGGTAGCCGTCAATGGACCACATAACTGTTTAATATTTTTTGAAAGTTGTTTTAACTCTAATATATTAGGAATAACTACTCAGTATATCTCTTAGTATAAGAAAATTCGGTTTTATGATAAATAGTATTTTCAATATAGAATTAAAATGGAAAATAAATATTTTAGCATGTTGTTTTAGCATATTTAGTTATTGTTAGCGTTATATTTAGGTATTCATGACCATCGGTTGCTATGGATGGACCATATAATTTCCATCGATTTATCATATTCTGAAATAAGAAACTCAATATGTAAATTACAAATAATTATTGTAGGAGATGAATATACACTATGGGAAATTTCAAAGGACTTATTGACCATTTTCTTATTGAAACCAGAGTCTCGCTATTATAGTATTCTTTGATAGCCTTAGAATTAATTCAGGGTGCTGTTGCATGAAATTATTATACCATATTTCCTGTAGACTTTTTGTCTTTATAAAATCTGTGAGACAAATTATTTCTCTCATCCACTTGATATGGCAATTCCCCCAAATCTTTGGAAGTAATTCCGAAACACGTCTCTTCCAGTTTTAACAAGATTCGCTCAGCATTTTTCTATTTCGATGAGTAGGGGAGGGTGGCTCAAAGCGGGTAGGCTTTCGAAGAACGCTCGAAAATTGCAGTTTTTGGATTGTAATCGCAACAATTTTGGTTTTACTTTCTCGCAAGGTTCTTGAACTTCAAAATAAAAAGTGTGATTTTTGTATTATTTCAAACCCAACATTTATTTAGTATCAAACTTAACAAACATGTGAAAAACCCGCTTTTAACTACCATTGAACCCAAAGAGGGTAAGCTTAACTAATTGTGGCTTGGTACAATTTTCAATCAAATATGAAGTTCTAAATGGTTAAAATAATTGACTAGCTACCTGCCATTATATAAAAAGAAATAAAACAGTTGTACTTATCCTAATTGAAGTCAGTACATTTGTTTATAAAACATAAACAAATAACTGAGTTAATTTATAGACTAATTAATTGTCATCCTAAAAAATAACTTTTTAAAGTTATACTTATCCTCTATTGAAAGAGAAAATCAAAGTCAGCACACGAGTTGAGAAATTTTAAATAAATATATGATTGAATCCTATACCCGCTTTGCCCAAAGGCACGTTTTTTATTTCAGTAATTATAACCTTAAATTAATAATTTTAAAAAACGGAATGATCATCGCACTTTATAGATGGATAGTGTCAGAATAAGTTAATATTATTGATAATTTAAAAAAAAAATGAGCTAATCTTCGACTAATCAAAAGTTACAAAACATATTTTTTTTAAATGTATCATTTTCTTTTAAATTTTAAGCCTGGTTGCGCCATACCGCTTCACTGCTGCTTCGCTGGGACTGATAATAACTCGGGGGTGTTCGGGTAAACACGACATACGTATTCGTTGCCACTAACACACCATGGGGGGGGGGGCATGCGAAGCCCTACCCGCTTTGGGTCACCCTCCCCTATATCTGCCAAACATCCAATAAGTTGCTGCCCGTGAATAACAAAGCTGTTTTCGCCTTCTATGTGTTTCTTTAAAGTGCCTCCCGGACTCCGTATTATTGGAAGAAAACCGTTTGCTATGAAGAAATTCATACCTATGAAATCGTACAGATTATCTACCACACCAAAATGACTTAAAACTTTCTGTTGGCTGGCAGTTGTAAATAAGAATGTTTTCTAATTTTACAAAATATTGGCATTGATTTGCTTTGAATTTCTCAATCCATATTTCGAAACAAGTGTAAAAAAGCATCATAAACTTTTCTAACCTTACATTTTTGCCATTTAAACAAATGATAAAATGCCTCTTAATTTCCAACAAAAGATTATTGAACGAGAAGGCTCAATTTCAATTGGGAACGATTTTCGATGAGGAAAACACCAAAAAGGAGACACAGGCCACTTTTCCACCCTTTCGCTGAGAGAAAAGAGATGTAGCTCTGAACTTATTTTTAAATTTTCTTCCTTTGCGTCTGCTGTACCATTGATTATTTTAAATTTTTTTTCCCTTCACTGTGCAGTTTCTTATGCAGAGGAGAGATTTATAAATATTTATTACGGAGGGAAAGATTTCGCTAATGCAATGCTCCAGGCAACACCAAAAGTGCATATTAATAAACATCAGATAATTCTAATGGAATTACTTTTTCCGTTTCTTTTTTCCTTAAGAGAGATGGCAATATTCAAAAACTGGTGATGCTGCTCAATTTTCTTGGTGACACAAGTGTTGTCAATTTATTATTAGGCGTTGTAGATTTTCCCCGTCCTTCTATTACTGTCTTGTCATTCTAATAAAAAATGGTTTTTCAGATATTATTCTTCTCATTCAATCTTAAATGCATTGCGTTCTTTTGTGAATTTTGTTGATTTCTCGCTTTCTTGTTTGATGATTTTTTTCCACTCCCTGAATTTTAATGTACCTTTAGCGTTTCAGCATTTTTTAATAAATATAAATTGAGATTCATTCTCTACACAAATGAATAAATGCGTTACTTTTTGAAATGGTATGATTTTCTATGAAACGGTTTTTTTTACTCGTGTGTTTAAAGAAACACTTTTATCTTGGATTCTTCAATACATATATTTCTTGAGGAATTTTATCTTCTTCGTTATGGTAAGTATTTTATTTCATTTTTTTTTTCACGATTTTTTAAAACGTGAGCAGATGATTAAGTAGGTTCTGAACTTTGAAGTCATTGCTTTTCAGTTTCATACGAATTAAAAATAAAAAATTATTGCTCCTTTTATCGCCTCTGTGTAAGCTAATTAAACTGCTAAAAAAGATGTATAAGGTTACCAGTATTAATGAGCGTAACGTTACACGAATATTGAAGTGCGTAGCATTATTGTTTTAAAAACTGAAATTGTTGCAGGAACCTTTCACTATGATTTCGGTAGAATTCAAAGTGCATGCATAAAGATCAGAATCGGAGCAGAGCAGGTAAATTCTTATTAGCGAAACAAATCTTGTCCTTGGTGGTCGAGCACGGACTGATTTACGGCAGGGTATTCAGGGCCCGGACCACCAAAGGAAAGGGGGCACCAAATTTCTGTCATCTTTTTTTTTTTTTTTTTTTTTAGGGACCAGTGTTCAGGGCCTCGAACTAAAGGAAACAAAAAATTTTTTGTCATCTGACAATTTTTTTTATTAAATAAAAGCATATTAGCCAATTGTTATGGAGAATGATCATTTTCGCTATTGAAGAGTCCTTTTAATTGTCTTTTGCGTACTCTCATTTCTGATGGTAAATTATCTTTATTAGCTCTGTTATCAAAAGAAGTAAGTTTGACCTAAAACTTGATTATGAGGACATTATAGATGAATTTACTACAAGAAAACAAAGGAGAAAATATATAAAGAATCATTGATGCGCAGAAAGCACATTATGATTTACCTTTACCATTTGTATCATAGTTTTTCCATCTGCGACTGTAAAAAATTTTCTAATGTGAAATCCATAAAATTATTTTAAATTTTTATTAAATGATTTTATTGCAAAACATCTTAGCTATTAACTTTTTCGTATGAAATCGATATTTTAAAGTTTTCTTTATATCAAAACAATGTCCAACACTTACTTTCATATTTTTTGTGTGTGTGGGGGGGGGGGGGCACCATATCTGTCAGTGCCCGGGGCACCCAGGTTAGTAAATTGGTCCCTGTGGCCAAGCGGTAAAAGCGCTTGCTCTGCGACCTGTCTGAGATTCATGTTAAGGTTTCGGATCCTGCTCAGGTCATTTCCTCTCTTAGTGCAATAATAATGTCTTGTTTGTACATTAAAATAAATAAATAATTGATGCTTATTGGTCGTTAAAAAGCATGAACTTGATAAGTCGCTCAAGAAAGTCAGACGAAAGCTTGATTTTTGCTGATGTGTAACCTTTCAAGCAATTTCTATGCAAGCATACAGGAAATTCTGCTGTAACCGTACGTAGAAATGAGTGAGACGTTTACGTTACCATGGTGTAACCTACCACAAGCGATGTGTAGCTTTACTCCAGTTATATCAGCTAAGTTACTCCAGAGCAGTGGAGGTACCTAAACTGCTATCGATTTTATGGAGTAAGGTTGCACAAAATTTTTTAGTGTACACTGCAAATTAAAAGAACACATTGGGAATGCATTTGAAACAGTTTGATGCAGAAATTTTGTTTCAAAAGCCTAAATATGTACCGCAATGTGTTCTCGATGTGCTCTTTTCTGTACAACAGGAATAAGCACAGTTAGGGCCGGAAGTAATGTCCTGTATCCCCTTTTTCAGGCTTCTGTTTTTCGTTGAAACGAGCTGATGTGTGCATCACATGACTTCCTTTTACTCCAATTAAATGTCATTTCCCCATTACTGGCAATTTTAATGAAATTCAATAATTTACTCTCTAAATATCACCAACAGTGGCCAAATTGAAACAAATTTAAAAAAAATTGCCAAATTTATCGCCAAGTTGGCCACTAAACTTGGCGACCAAAACACTGGCAAATATCGCCAAGTGTCCGCCGAATTATAACACCACTTGAGTTTACATCGAAATTAACAATGATTTCTCCCCAAAAAAGGGCAAAAGACCCCTTTAGAAACACCCGAATGCAACCAAAAGGGGAGGTGCACAACTAGACTCTACTAGAAGTCTACGTACCAAATTTCAACTTTCTAGGATTTACCGTTCTTGAATTATGCGACATACATACGCACATCCGCACATACGCACATCGCACATGCGCACATACGCACATACGCTCATCCGTACATACGCACATCCGCACATCTGCACATCCGCACATACGTACATACGCACATACGTACATACGCACATACATACGTACGTACATACAGGCGTCACGAGAAAATTCGTTGTAATTAACTCGGGAATCATCATTCTGGATATTTCGCGTGTCTATACGTTCTTAGGCACTTATCCTAAGTCGGTTGGTTGGAGTCGGAAAAAAAACTCAATATTCATTCGGGGGTGAGTAAAATTTAAATTAAGGTCGATTTTTGAGTGAAAATTTTTTTTGCGAATACAATACTTCCTTTTTTGTTAAAGGAAGTAAAAATTGAAAAGTCACATTTATTGCCTTTTCGATGACTATCGGTGTAATAAAGAATGATAACTACTTTCGTTTAATTTACGAACATAACTTTAACAGCTTTCTTAGACTGCCGGTCAACAGAGCCTCTAAATATGAAGCTACTCGAAATCATATTTCAATGCACCTTGCGCCACTCATGACGGTCTTTTCGGATGCCTTTTTACAGGTTGGCATTTCCTGATTGAAGAGTATCCATTAGGGTGGATCGAAAAAAATAAAATTGCGAATCTTAATTTGGAATACCAAACAAAAGCTGTGCATGTGTAAGAACAATACACATGTAAAATATTATCCAGTTTGAATAACTCTTTGAGGGTCCTACCAAGGCTTGAATTTCTCCAAAAATAGGAAAAAAAGTCAATTTTCCAAAATTTTTATTAAAATAATAAGGTCTAAAATTTTTATTCTAATACCATTAAAATGTTTCCTTTTAACACGCTTTTCATATATCTTCAAAATTGTTTACATTCTTTGCAGTATTTGGTTCGCACACAAATTCGTAAAATTTCGTTAAATTTCCAAAAACCGACTTTTTTAAGCCTTTTTGCACATTGCAATATTTTTTCTTTTAAAGTCCTTTTTTTTTGCAATGACTGTGCAGAATGCAGTTTTAAATGAAAATGAAATTGTACTTTATTATATTAACATCCCAGCACTTACGACAAGGAGCGTCATTGCTTCAAACTGAACCAGTGGTAAATTGTCGCACCTGTCTAGCAACTTACCTATTGGTCCTGAGAAAATTCACATGGACCAGCAGTTTCACCATCAAGTAATGTGAACAGGTGACGCAAAGTCTGCTCGTATGCAGTTCACAGATTAATCATGGGACAGGTTGTCCACTTTTATTCTCTGTAGCCACAATTGCACCGTTCTTTTTTCTGGTATTCGTGGCCGTGCCATCACAGCCAAAAACTAAAAGATCCTTAAAGGCTTAAACAAATTTTCAGTTCAAAAATCACATTGCTGTCGCGACATATTTTCCCGTTTCAGAAGTTGGCGTCACATGACCCAAATAAAGAGAATTGGATTTTTCAACCATGGATTCCTCGATTATGGTTCTTCTATGGTATCTGTCTCCAACCATATTTCTTTTTGTCATAGTTTTGTCTTTTCGGCTATCGAAAAATGTACTTTTCAAACCCTTTCACTTCTAGTTTGCAAGTTCTGAAGAGAAGCACGTACTTCGTCTGTGACATCTGTGACACTTCTGTCGCTGTCTTCGAATTTTATTCATATCAACGACTTTAGAGCGATAATTATTTGACCAGTATCAAAATCCTGTAATGTTTCTGAAGCAATTGCTACAGCACATCGCACATCTGTCAGAAACGCCGTACTAGTAGCACACTCTTGATGGCGTTGGCAGAGAAAGCCTCATTTGTTCCACTTTGAAGTGACATCAACACCAAAAAATGTTGATGGCTCTGTTGGCGGGAGTATAGCCGTTGCAAATTTTTCTTCTTCTGGAATTGAAACAAAACTTTGCTGTTCCTCATCAGTGTTATTACAGCATCTCGTTACGTAAGTGAAAATCTGAAAAAAATATTGATCCTGTCATTCAACAAAATGCCTATTTTTGCCACCCGGAAAATATTCTCTTAACAGTGATCACTGATGAACGAAGTACATCAGAGAACTGGTTTTGCGTAGATTTTGAAGGTCAGACAAGTGGCTTCTGTTCATGAAGAAATAAGAGAATTCTATAATTCAAGGATTAACTTTAATGCATCAAACTACTCTGATGTTATCAACCGGTAAGAATGTGCAATAACTGCCACCCCTCTCCTATTTTAGCTGGCATATCTAATGAAAGTCTTCAACAATCGATCGAAAACACCAACGCCAATTTTGCATTCGTTTAGTTTCCCTGTCACACTCAGGTGGTGGAACGCTGTACTAATAGGGTGACAGAAGCTTCTTTGTTGGTGATTAGTCAATCGGCAAGAGATGGCTTCATAAGAGCAAAAATCAAATCTCGAAGTATCATGTCATCGTTTGAATCAAAAAACGATTTCAAAGAGTTTTCATGAATGGATGTGACGATCTGACTATTTTCTGTGACTTTAACTAACTGATACTTTTCAAGTAACTCATTTTGCGAAATATTGATGCTTATATGTCAGAGCGACTGTGTGTGAGTAAATATTTTTTTGTAACCAATGCACTTCTCTCTATGTTTTATTAGTTAATACAAATAAATCATTTCGATAGTTTACTTCTAATGTAAAATGGGTAATAAATTTATACTTAATACATGTGGCTCGGCAGATGGAAAAGGTAGAATGGAACTCGAAATGCAGCTACCTGTTTTTAGTGGATGCTGGGCTGCTAATGTAATAAAGTTTAACTTCAGTTCGGTTAAAACTACATTCTGTACAGGCGTTGTAAAAAAGAAAACTGGACTTTAAAAGAAAAAATATTGCAATGTGCAAAAAAGCTTAAAAAAAGTCAGTTTTTGGTTAATTTCGCGAAACTTAACGGCTTACGTGCGAACTTAATGGTGCAAAGACTGTAAATAATTGTGAAGATACATGAAAAGAGTGTTCGAAAGAAGCATTTTAACCGTATTATAACAAAAATTTCAAACACTAGTATTTTCATAAAAATTTTGGAAAATTGACCTTTTTTTCTATTTTTGGAGAAATTCAAGCCTTGGTAGGATCCTCAAAGAGTTGTTCAAACTTGATAATATTTTACATGTGTGTTGTACTTACACATGCACAGCTTTTGGAAGGTATTCCAAATTAAGATTCAAAATTTCGTTTTTTTTCGATCCACCCTAGTATCCATTGCCTGGCGTCTGACAGCTGCCTCGAGAAACTGCAGTAAAATAAGCAGCTAAAATACTAGTGTAAATGGATCTGATAATATATGATTGTTCTAAAATGTGTGTTACAAAGTGGTCTGAAAAGTGTGTCTGTTCAAAAAATATTTTCAAATGCGTTCCAAAAAGGGCTCGAATGTGTACTGAGCTAAACGAGTGTTCTGAAAATTGTTCCGAAAAGGAAGCTATAAAAATGTTCTAAAAAGGGGAACTGTGCTCGTGTTCAAAAAGTGTTTCAAAAATGTTTTTTATGTTTTGCAGTGTAGCTTTTTTATCTTAAATTTTGACGAAAAATTTTCATTGAAATGCCACTGTAGTGATTGCATCAATGAAGTAACTGCATGCATCGTAATTTTTCAAAGAGAGAGAGAGAATTATCAGGAAGTAAACGCGTCGGTGTACGCATTTTTTTAAAAAAATTTCAAAAATTTTCGGATGATTTTTTTTTTTTTTTTTGCCGCTATGATAACTTTTTAAATAGAAATGAGTATAGTTTAACAGAGTTCAACTGCAATTATTAGGAAGTTGGTTTCAATTTAAAGAGAAGTAATGCTGAATAATACTGGGTATAACTACCATTTTGCATTGAAACTGCATTTGCTTTGCTTTTCACAATCTAATTTTTGTTCAGACATGTATAATTTTCTTGTCCATGTTGCAGTAAACTTGAAAGCTTCCTCATTTAACTTTTATTTTGAAATACTGTCATTCTATTCTCTAAATAAACAAATAAGATGATGTAAAACGGAAACACATTTAATTACGAAACAAGAAAAAACTCATTATATACATAAAAAATAATGTACATATGAAACCCCTAGAAGCAAAGGGATGTAACAGCCAAAATCAAAACTTTGGAAATAACTAGTACAAACTCTTATTTGTACTGTGACAAGCGATTCTATATTAGTAGACGTGGCAGAACCTAAGACTACACTCTATGAGGTGGGGTGAGTTGATGAAAAGTAGACCTGATAGGGACTGCTATACTGCAGAATTTAGAACAAAAATTCAATGAAAGACAACCTACAGTTAGAACTTTGCAAGTATTGTTCTCAAAACTTTATAAAAACTCCATTTTCATCTCCTTGCTTCTCACTGACTCATATTATACAACTCTCTGTATAGTACAACTTGGATTAAACTACAAACCTATTTTTTACTTACAATGCGCGTCAGAAAACAGGAAAAAATATTAGTCAGACTGACTACACCACTTATAGTCTAACTCTAGCTCATTCTAACAAATCCTACTGACCTCGAACTTTACCAATCAACAACTTCCATGCAACACTAAAGCCCCGCAACTTTTTTGCTGCATTTCAAATTCAAACACTTAGACTAGATTTAAATACCCCCTCCCTCCTCCCGAAAAAATTCAAATTATGATCTAAATTTTTTTTTAAATTAAATTCTGAATTTGGTACCGTACAATGCAAAAAATGACTGCGAGAGAACCCCACAGAAGCTTTGAGAACAATAAAAGTCCGATATCAAGCGACAGGGACTCTTTGAGGGTGGGATTTACCATCTGCTCACCCTAAAGACACCAACAACAATCGCGGTTTTAGTCATTCTGAAAGAGATACGAAATACCGTGAAATAAATTAAAAGAAAGGGTCGTAAGCCTTGGAACTAGCACTAGGATTTGAGTAGGGGGTCACAACAGCTAACAGAAAACCCTAGTGGAGTTCGTCAAGGGTTTGTCTTTATTTCTTTCAGTGGTTGTTCCGTAGTCTTTCTTTTCCGTTCTAATTCTGATGCAGGGGTATTAACGAATTACAAGGCTTGGATAAAATAACACGAACACTTAACAAAAAAAAAGGAATAACTTAAAAGAAATTCAACGAATGTTTTCTTCCTTTTCTTTCTTCTTTTTTCTCTTTCTTCATCTTCTTTCTTCTTTTCTTTTCTTCTTCCCTTTCTTTTTTACTTTGTACATAAAAAGAAAAACATGCAAAATCTCATGTTTCTTAAAAGAAAAGCAAGCGATACCGTGAAAGGGGGCTACCTGGACCCGAAATTTTGATTTTTTGCGAGTTTTATACTGAATTTTTGATTAACCCATAATGTGAATGGATAACCTTGAATTTACCACTTTTCAGACGTTCAGCTACCATCTTAACCCTTTTTTAAACCACAATTTTTAACATTTTATATTTTTTTCAATTTTTAAAAATTGGGTTCAAGTAGCCCCGCCTGGGGTTACATGGTCCCACTCAGCAAATCCGTTAGAAAAAGTGGTAAAACAGGTGGTGGTATCAAGAAGGTTTAATGATTTTGAAAGAAAACTCAAAGCGTACATTCTGGTAAGCAAACTATATAAATTGCAAATTATTTATATAAAGTAATATAAAATCAATGTATACATAAAAACATATTTTTAGGCAAACATAATTTCTCAAATAGAAATATAACCTAACTACAGCTAAAACCAATTGAAATGCTCATTATTTAAACATTAGAAAGAATGAAAATTCTTCAATTTAATGGCTTGGGTGGATTTATTTTCTCTGATATTATTTAATAACCTGCTCTTCCTCGCTACTAAATAAATACTACAGGATGCCCAGGCTTGTTTTGTGTACAATATTCCAATTTCCTTTTTAGAGTTGATATACTTGAGTCAAAATGGACGATGCCGCTCTCTAAGGCATTTCTCCGGAATTAGTTGAATCTGGTCACAATTGTAATTTTTCCTCTAAATAATCCGCATTATTTCCTATTTCAAGGGGATCACTTTTACTTTCGGACCCTTTTTATCCCCAGATCTGCAAATAAACGTGTATAAATAGTAACTAACCTCTTTATTTTAAAAGATTACAAACCTTACTTAACATACGTAATTTAGTGATGGAATGTGTGGAGCTGCTTGAACGCCGGGTACAAGTAGCCCCATTTTACGGCAGCCAGTGCCTTTTTACTAACTTATATTAGTTACTGTGTTAATTATATAGCTATAACCTTGAAACACTGTTGATTTATTAAGAAATAGAATGCAAACATAAAACTATCTTTACCTTGATGATATCAGATGTTTCCATGAACTTACATCATATGAAAGTTTGCAGACACTAAAAGCAACTGTTTAGACAACTTGCAATCATAACCTTAATCAAAAAAAAGAAAAAAAAAGGCGGAAGCAGCAGAAACTTTGTTTCATGCTCCAGCCTCTGCCTAGTACTGCTACCTGTCATGGAGAAAGTTTTTTAAGGCTATGCATTGAGTTTAATAGGACCAGGACGGATTTTAAACATTTTTTCTCATGGGTTCAAGTAGTCCCACTTTACGGTATCTAAAATAAAAAGTTAAAGTCAATTCCTACTTAGGTCAACAAAGAAGAGATCATGGGAGAGATTTACACAAGTACAACGACAAAAGAAAAAGAAAGAAAAAAAATGAAATGCAAGGGAAATTTGTTGTGCTTGAATCTTGTTCAACAGGAAGAGGACGAGTTTTCACTCACTTCGCAATTCTATCTTTTTAAAAAATAAATTTATTGTAATATGCTCCGTTTGAAAGGGAAGCATTAGAATACGTTGGAACATGTAGTTTAAATGCTTTTGGTTAATCCAAGTTACTTTTACGACTATTTGCAATTAAAACCCTTTTGAACGCAACCCCGTTCTTCTTCATTAGCATATAATAAATAATTATCTATAATAATGGTTGTGTAATTGTTGTGTCTCGAACTCAGAAGCGTTTTTTTAATCTTAAAATAGATTAACGAAGGTTTGAGACGTCAACGTAAATTTAAAGACGAATTTCGAATACATACTTTATGCTGCATGTAAGAAGGAAAATTAAGTGTGATTTACCTTATTATGATTAGATATTCCATAATACTTATTCATTTTAAAAGTTTTTAATCTTATAAATACAAAATTTCTTTATCTTCTTCGCTTAATTTGAAATGGTCACAAGCGGTAAAATTTTACGCTGCAATTTGAAAGTATTAAGTATTTTCTGACACTTACGATTTAATAAAACCAGTAAAAATTTGTTCAATTGTTTTGAATTGCGTTTTGAAGTATACTCAAATGAAAGAGCAAACATTGAATCATTAAGTTTCTCAATTATTTAACTCTAAATGGAAAAATGGAGAGACAAAAAAGCTGGATGAATTGTTTTTATCAAATTAGATTTTATGAATGTATTTAGATCTAATATCATTAGTTTCCATGCCCATTACCAATCAGGGTATAAGTCGTGGTATTACGTTACACCTAAGAAGAAACGTTTAAAAAATTGCTATGTTAATGAAAAATAAAAGATGATACCACCTCCTGTTGCCTATTTCAAAGTAGGTCTACATATTATGTAAAAAAAATCGGCGCCAGCAAATACGAAATAAATTATTTACTGTCAAAAAATAAAATTGCGACATTGGGGTGCATTACCGGACAGTCAGGCAATTTACTCCATTCTATCAGGTTCCCTGCTAGTTTTCCAATTGATATTTCTTCTTCTCTATTAAACTTATGTGAAAAATACTTTCTTTGAAGATTGCAGAGCATCCGTTGGGTATCCTGAAACATAATTGTTATTCAAATTTTCCAGACGAGTGAATACATTCCCCTTAAGGTGAAAGCACGGTGCCCAAGAGGGCCATACTGGCCAGGAAATAAAGTAGGGGTGCTAAAACAGCAGGCAATAGCGGAATGAAATAAAAACGAGTAATTAAGATATATAAATATACAAAAGGGAGAGTGAACTAATAGTAGTAATTGAAAAAAAAAAAAACCTCTAAAATGTAACTTAATGTATAATAGTACTTATTTTTCAAAATGTCTGCAAATGGATGTTTTATCGTCTTTTCATACATCCAAACAATGCTACTTAAAAGTTAAAACGATGATTAGCTAAGAGAGCGTTTCGACAACCTGTAAATTCCGAAAGTTTGTGACATCTGATTAAATTCATTCCAGATTTCTTCATTTATTTTTATTCAATTAGGTCTCTCACAATTTGTTCAAAAAAATAAAATGTGGCAGTCCGAGTGGACATCGTAAAATTACGCTACTGTGGCATCTGCTTTTCGTTAATTCAAATTATCTATTTAAAAGTTTTTCTGCTAAAGTTTTTTTTTTTCTGAATAAAAAAAAGTTTTTTTTTCTGAATAAAAAAAAGTTTGTTTTTTTTTTCTGAATAAGAAAAAGTTTTTTTTTTTTCTGATTTATTTAACAATCCAAAACATTTGGGAGTTCAACATAGCTTTTAAAACCTATTTCTATGGGGGTGTAGTAACGCTGGATTAACGTTCAAGTTTCTAGATTTCAAAGAAATAAAGCTTTTAAATGTTAGAAACGCCTTTACTACTATGCTTTTATCTTTTATGCTATTTTGATTATTTGGAACCAAAGTTTTCTCTCTTTAATAGGAGATCAATGAAGATTTTATGTCAGCAATCAATAACTGAATATGCCATTTTTTCCCCCTAGTTTTATGCTGGAAAACAGCTAAATGAAGGTTTTTGTCCCTGAAAATGGAAGAAGTAAAACTTTTGTATCACACAATCCACGTACTCAATTGCATCTAGCACTAAACTTTGTTAACTGGGAAAATGCATAATCCATTCAGATCTAAATTCAGTCATAATCAGTTTCGTTTCATTCTATATCGAATTTTAGCGATTTCAGTGCATTATTCAGCAGCAAGCCATTCTATTTCGTGATGCGCCATGCAAATATGAATACTCTGCACCTTCCGCAAGCAATTTCAGAGCCTTCCTCTCATCCTCCGATTTGATTAGATGGAAAGAGAAAAGCGCTTTTCCCCGGAAAACAATTTTATTTGCGGTTTACCCTCTTCATTCTTAAGCCCCCCCCTTCCCCCTCCAGGACTCAAATTTTCATACACTGACTGTTATCAAGGCAAGCCGTTTTAAATATGGCGCGAAAGAGGGGTGGGGTATAAATCTGGTGAAAGTACCTCAGTTAGAGCACCATTTCCGGAGATGGGCGAGACCATTTTTCCCTCCCTTAATTTTATGTAAGATGATTCCGGATTAGCCATTTGAAAAGGAGGATGGGGCCGCTTGAGGAGGAGGGGGATGAGAGTATCCCCGGAAAGATTGGCTTTTGGGGCTCCTGGAATCACGTTCCTTTATGGGAGGAATGCGACTCCCCCTCCTTTTACTTCTAGGGAGAGTAATATCCATGAATGCTATGTAACGCACGTAGGTATGGCTGGGATTTGCATAGGAGGCTGAAAACTGGGAAAACAAAAACGGCCTTTTCGGAGATATGAAATTCGTGGTGGCGGAGAATTGAGAGTTATAACGGACTTGAATCGTGGAGTTGAAGACTTTGAAAGCCGGGATATAAGGATGGATAGATAAGTATAAAAGCAAAAGAGATAGGGAAAATGGGTTTGCATAATTTCGTTTTCTTTCTATCGGATATGTCGCCGCAATAAGACGTCTCTCAAAGGATATATCTTTTTTCTCTCTCTCTCTTTCTTCCTATTACGGCGGGAAAGGGGTTTCTTTTTTGGGTTTTTTTTCCTCCTGGTACTTGGAGCACCGCCCGGTATGAATGGATAGAGAGAGAGAGAGATGGAACGGAAAAATAACGCAATTTTCAACATGAATATCCAGCTCCATTCCAGATAAGAAATGGAAAACTCCGTAAGCCTGTTTTGATGAAATTCCTTTCCAGATGTTCATGTAATTGAAAGCTGGCAGAAATGGAAATGCAGAATACATATCTACATATTATATAGATATACAGATACGGATATATATATATTTATTTATTTATACACACACATATATATGTATTCAAATGGACTATGAGGCCCGGATGGAAAATGTAAATGGCTTAAAACTTCAGGGAGAGACGATCCAATTTAAAAGTATAAATATGAGGAAAAGATTATTTCGATGCAAAATGAGGATTTTCTGATGCCAGGGATGAACTGTCAAGAGATTTACAGGATTTTTAATAAATTTTAATGCTTGATGCTGCTCGTTAATGCGTGAAAAATAAGCTTTTCTGCAATCATTAACTTTGTTCTTTGTCATATTCGTTCGTTCTTTTTTTCCCCCCACCTGCGATATAAATTTTTTTCTACTTATATTTTGGAAAGTTAAAAGCCACTTTTAGATTCTTCGTTTTTAAAGCATTTTATTAGAATGTCTGATTTAAGGGAAAAAGTGCTTAGGGACTGCAAAAGAGATATGATTTCAAAAACTACTAAAATTATTAAAAAGCGAGGTAGAAAATCGTAGCGACTTTTAATCTACTCAAAATGTTTTAACAAACTCTCACGCGGGCTTTCGACAAATTAAAAAATACATGTTCAGTACATTTATGTAAATATGTGACCTTGAAAGCACACATTAAGCTATTGCGGTGTTTTATCATCTACGATTTTTTCACGTTTTTCAGAGAGAGAGAGAGAGATACAGGTGTATTAAAATTTCTATATTTCTTTCTACAAAACAGTTTCCAACCTAAAGCCCTTTGAAATACTTACCTTTTGTAACCTGTATTAGAGTTTATGTAATTTACTGCATTTGAATTTTATTTTGAGACTCATGCTTATAGGGGGTCGTTAACCTGTTCGCACACAATTATATAAGCAACAACACTGTGTTTGCGCTGCTTGGCAAGAGCATATCTGTACCCAGGACCCTAGGAGGCATGGGCGTCCATATGCAAATTTTAAGGGGGGGGGGCTCAGATATTTTAACCATGGTTTAGCAGGATATTTTCCCCATGGAAACAGATTTCAGGACAGATTAGAGTCATTAAAATTTGACATTTTTAATTACTTATTCATTAATGGCTGGAGAACAAATGTTTTTACACTTTTGCAAAGAAAAAAGTACTAAGAGCAAGGAAATTCTAATTTCTAAGGGGGGCTCGAGCCCCCCTTGCCCCCCCATATGGGCGCCCTTGCTAAAAGGTAAAGGACACTTTGTCCTTTTTTTTTTTTTTTTTTGAAAAACCGAGACTTAAGCACCATCACCAACGCAGATCTTCAATAGGGGGCTTAATGATCAAAACAGTCCAATGTGTATAAACTACTGTGTTAGGATTGACAATAATGTAAACGAGCTCTGAGGGTGTTTTTTCCCCGAAACCCCTCTTCGCTGCGCTAATGAGCACCATCGTACTCAATCAGTGCACATTGGATGGAAAACACGTCTCTTTAACACTTTTGGTAGGAGAAAATGTTCCAGTTGTCTGAATATGCATTAAAATGTGTTCCGAATGTGTTCCGTTAAAAAAAAAAAGTGTCTTTGTGCTCTGAGTATGATCTGAATATGTCCTGCTCGTGGTATTTGTTTAATTTAAACTTGGGAACACATTTCAGAACAGATTGGGTACATTGTGGGAACAGATTGAGCACATTTTTGAGAACAGATTGGGAACACATTTATGCATACTTGGGGGAAATCGCTTTATTTTGCTCAAATATAATTCCGACAGGTTTCTTTTAATTACCAACCATTAGGATTTCTCAATATGATACTGCTACAAATTTTGTTGCAATGAATCGCAGTCGGCTGGTGTTGCGAATGCGATCGAAAAAGATTGTTTCCCCCGGACGAAGACATTACCTGGCAGCGGTTGACAGTTGCCTCGCTAGATTTTTGCAAAATTTACAGCAACCACTCCTGGTAAATCAAAGGAGCATTTCATTAGTGCTGTAGAATGTATATTAAAAAGTGTTTTAAAAGAAGAGGCATGGGTCAGTGCGCAAAAATTGTTCTCAGCTGCTACCCCAAAAGTGTGCTGGATCAAATGAGTGATCTGAAATGTGTTCTCAGGAGTGTTTTGAGAGTTGTTTCAAAAAGTGTGCTTCAAAGTGTTCTAAAAAAGGGGACACGAGTCGGTGTTCAAAAAGTGTTTTGAGATTTACAGTGAAGATTCTGATAAATGAATTTTCACTTTATAAGTCCAAAAGTGTGACTATACAGTAGCAGTACAGACCATCGCAAAAGAAAGATTTTGAACTCATCTCTCCTGGCGAATATCGTTTATGCGAATAAGTGCATTTTACCTTCCAGGGTTCCAGGTACAGGTATGATGAATATTGAAATAGCCTTGATCATACGACTTTTGAACAATACTTTCTCAGAATATGTTCCGTTACCGCAGTGAGGAAACATATGTTACGGTAACAGATTTCATTGTTTTAACCCGATTTCTCACCACATTTTGAGTGGTAACATCTCTTAACAATAACCCAGTAATACAATTAGGTAACAAGCAATTATGCAAACTACACGTTGAGAGGGGGATCAATGAAATTGTGACAATTTATGACAAGGAGAAGGGAGGGGGTAGCAAGAAGTGTGACATCACGCATTTTTTATAGGGAAATGTTTATGAAGAATAGCGTGACACCTGACGCGTGACAAAGGAGAGGGGAGGAGGGTAAGGTGAAGTGGGACACTTTGTGATAAAGGGGGGGGGGAGAGTAAAAAGTGTTGAAAAAGTGCAGCATCATTTCTGTACCTTAGAGCCAGACTTGCATAAGTTTAAAAGCTGCGATTTTCCGTTTCTCAGTGCATTGTTTGTAGAAGCCTATTCCACATCGACCCATGTGAAAAAAACTCATTTAAAAAATCCTTTTCAATTTTTTACCAGGGCCATCTTTTTGCATGGGCCAGAAGAGGGTTTTTCCTCTTTCCTGTAAAATTATCATAATGTGACTTACGTCTTTCTGGCTGTGAGGTACAGATTTATGGACAGTCCCTAACTGAGCATTTTATTGAGAACATTTCAAGCATGTAACATCTCCATACAATAAAAGCATCCCTCAAGTTTTACAACTCTCATACCTCCTTTACTGAAAAATTGGCGAAAAATGGGGATACGAGTTTTTAATTTTTTTTTTTTTTTTTTCAACAAAAATGGACCCAAGATTGCTACATCCAAGAAAAACCGTTAGATGAAAGAACCAACAGAGTTAAAAAAGAAAGAAAAAAAAACAGCTGTAACTACTAGAGCTCTTTTATTATTTTTCTTTCATATCATTCTCCTATTAAAGAGTCAAACAAAGCGCCAAAAAGTAGCTCTGTTGCAAAAGAAGGAGGAACAAGCATATCAACCTCTCCGCATAATAACAAACGAGCTAAAAAATTGGAACATACGCTGCCGCACGTGATCGCCGCGCTAAAAAGCTTCCGGATTGCCCTTGTCAGTCACAGACTATCGCAGCCTGGGGACATAATAAAGGAAGAGGATTAGGTATCCTGTGCGCGCGCTTGGGTCTCTTTTTTTCCCGGCGTTCCCTTTCAGTGGGGGTAAGAGAGCTCCGCTGAAAGACCATAATGGCTCTTGTATCCCCATAATCCGCAAAATTAATTGCCTCCGCCGGCCGTGTCGATTAAATCCTCAATTTTCCTCGGAGGTTGCCTGGATTAAGGAGGTTCTCTCCACCGAGGATTCGACATCTGCGGGCGGGGAGGGTGGGGCTGCTTCTAATTAAGAACGCCCATCGACCGACCCTCAGCGGTTGTTCTTTTATTTTCTGCGTTGTTTATTCTTCCAGGAGGATGCCTTTTTTTTTTTTTTTTTTTTGCTCTTGTTTTTTGTTTTTGTTATTTATTTATTTATTTTTATTAGTCTTCTTTCTTGAACTGAGAGTGTATGGTTCATGTTGTGCCAGGGGTGCCCATCCTCGCCGCCCAAGTTCAATGGCGCAAATCCCCCCCCCTCCATTTTTCTCAACCTTCTTTCCCTTTTTATTTTATTTTATTTTTAGCTCTCTTTTTTAATTTATTTATTTTTAAAAAATATTTTTCATTTATTTATTTATTTTTAATTATTATTTACTATTATTATTATTATTTTATAAGAAAAGTTCTGACTTTTAATGACACACACACACAGAGAGACTAAATAAATAAATGAAATAAAACATCAACAGAATAAAATTAATAAAATAAATAATTTAAATTAAAAATAAGTCAATAAATAAATTTCAATGAATTAAAAAAAAATACTCCCCCCCCCCAAAAAAAAAATGTTTTAGGGGCAACTTGCGCCATAATCTCCTTCTGTGGGCACCCCTGTGTTATGCTGCGGGAATAAAAAATGAGTTTCTGAGACATCAACAAATATTAAGGCTGCAATTTTTGGTGATTGTCTTCGAGTATAAAATTAGTTATTTAACAATGAATATACTAACCTGCAAAAACCAGATTGTGTCACATTTCCTAATTTTTGATGAGTTTTTATTTTGTGTTTTTCAGCACTAATTCAGAATCTTGAAAACGACCTTTCCCATTCCACACCATCATGTCTGGATCTCTCAGAAGTCACAAAGTGGACATAGTCGCAATTATTTTCAATTTCTGTAAAATTTTCGAGTTTATGTCTTTCAAAAACTAATAACAAAACAATGGAACAGAATTAAGTTAATTTCTAGACTTTGGGCTGGGAAAAAAAAGTAAAAAAAAAACTGCTTACTTTCTGAATCTAAAAAACAAAACCATTGCTGCCTCTATTGGCGATTTAAAGAAATAATTTTGCAGAAGATGTACACAATTTTTGCAGATTTTTTTCAAATTAAGTTAATCAAGTTTCTACAAATGCCGCCTATTCGGTTCAAAATTCTGCATTTTTGCACCAAAAATAAATATGATGTTACGCAAAACCACTAATAATTAATTAAAGGATATGGTTTTGGGAAAACTTAATTTTGACGTACAATTTTGACAATGATAAATGTCGAGTTCTGAGCCAAATATGTGTCACTTTCGAGAACTTTATAGATTCTTTTCTTTTGAACATTTCTACAGGAATTTTGCAGAACATTTGTAGAGCTTCTACGGAAACCTGTCGAATTTCTGCAGAAATTTGTCTTCGTTGACTACTTGCCTCCACTTTATGCCCATAACAGGCCTTAGCGGATTGCACTCTGTAAAATATTTTGTGTAACCTTTCTCCATAAAATTGGTGGCAGCTTTGCTGCCTTTACTGTTCTGTAGTAACTTAACTGGGCCGTGGTAGCCCGATCGGTTGAGTGTCGGATTCGGGGCCGGAGGGTTCTGAGTTCGAACCTCGATGGTCGAAGACCCACCGTCGTCATTAAAGGGGACTGGGCGACGTTAAATATGCTCGTGGTCTCAATGTCCTCCAAGTGAAACGATACCTCTGGGGGTGCTAGCACCAGGTAGCTATTAGCTCCTGGACTAGTTCTAAATTCACATTAACTGTTCGATCCGGTGATGGTGCTGCCATCTATCGGTATATAAAATAATGGATGCAAGGCACTTAGTATGCAGTCCTCGACATAAATACAGTTGTAGTCAGTTGTGACTCTGAATAGGAATAGGAATAGGAATAACTTAACTGGTATAACTGGTGTAAAGTTACACATCGCTTGTGGAAGGTTGCACCATGGTATTGTAACTAAAGCGTAACTTCTCATTCATTTCTGCGTTAGGTTTCATCAGTATTTTTTGTATGCTTATAAATAAATTGCTTGAAAGGTTACACATTGGTGAAATTACGCTTTCATCTGACTTTCTTGAACGATTTATAAAGTTCGTGCTTTTTAACAACCAATGTACACTAATTATTTACTTAATTTAATATACAAAGAAGACATTATTATTGCACTAAGAAAGGAAATGGCCTGAGTCGGGTCCGAACACGAGACGCGAGTCTCAAAGAAAAGGCCGCTTTTACCGCTCGGCAACCAAGGCCTGTTTTCGTTTCGCTAATACGAGTTTACCTGCTCTGCGCCGATGATGGTCTTTACGCATGCACATTGAATTCTGCTGAAACCATAGTGAAAGATTCCTCACACAATATGAGTAACAATGATGCTACACACTTAAGAATTCGTGTAATATTACACCTATTAATACTGGTAACCTTACGCATTTGTTTACAATGTGATCGCTCAATGAGAGGCTTAATTAGTGCTCTGTTCTCAAGAAAAAAATTTCTTGTACCTTGCGGTCAACATTCGTATTTATTCAGTTCTTGGTCTGTAAGATAATCTCCTTAATTTGTTGCTAACTTTCGAGATCTACTTAGGGGTGTGAAATTAGGTATCCAGCTATATTTAGGAAACTGTTTGAAGAATTAAATCGATTGTCAAACATCTCATTTAACCAACATTTATTTCTGTTTACGAGATTCAAATTAGATTTCGCTAGCTCGTTACAAGATGAAGATCGTCCTCATTGTAAGAAAAAAAAAAAACCTTAAGATGGAGTCGTATCGTTTCAAACGTTAGTCAAGAAAAAGCTGTATGGTTATTATCCACAACCTGGCGTACAGTTGATGAAGTCCACTACAAACCAATCTCTTTCACCAAAGCAAAACTCTTATAACCATTTTTTTGTTTTATTGAAGTGGCAAATTTTATCCTTAGAATTCTTTCTGAGACTTGGGGGGTAATCCCAAAAACCTCTTTCTGAATGATCATGAATCGAAATGTAACCATAAATTTACTACAATTCTTCATCCTTGGTAGGACATGTAACGTTTTAACGTTTCATAACGTTTTCAAATGGTTTTCTCAACGTTAATAACTATTTTTAAACGTTTAGGAGACGTTGAAAACCTTATGAGTGCTACATGTAACGTGATTGACTTTTGTTTTACTTACCGCAACATATTTACTGAAAGTCTGAGCGTTGATATTTTCTCCTCTTCAGATGCTGTTTCTTACAAGTTGACTGAAATGTAAATAAAACCTAAACGAAGAAACAGAAATTTTTAAAAGTAATCTTCACCACAAATTTGTAGGTTTGTTCCAAGAATTACCCACACCATTTTAACATAAATTTAATTTATGATAAAGGAATAAGTTGCTCACTCTACTATCCCCCTGTCACCTCAGCAATAGCAAATGAAGCTTCGGAGTAGATTAATTCTGAAGTGAATAATTTCAGCTTTGAAGAAGTCGAACGGAGAGTGTTTTTAATGAAACCTTATCTTTTGTCACGTCGTGTAAATCAAATGCTATCGACTTTGCTTCAACATTAATTAGTTTTCTTTTCTTCCTGCATCCCTTAGAGCACCTTGCCGTAATAAATGGATATTTGTATCTCCGCCTAAGAAGCGCTCAAAGTCTCCATTTTGAACTTCATAATAAATATTTCTCAAATCCCACTTCGAAGCGGAAGTAATGAACTTTTATCCAAAGAGTTGATGGTGAGAAATGAAAATTCTTGACAGAGACAGTTGTGAAAAATGTGTCCCCCAGTAATCAATGGGCCTGGAAGTGTAATTGGAAATGTTTCTGAAATTGTGAAAACACACAGGTAAAATGAATAGTCCGGGCTCATAAGTTTTGGGATGTTGCTCATAAACGTTACCTCAATCCATCATGTGTCACACAGAAAAGTGTATTTTTATTACTTGAAAACAAGAATAAGTATTAATAACAGGATTCTTTTCTGGATGTTCATTCCTAGCAGTTCATTACAGCAGTACTTTTCTTTCGCTTATTAACTGCTTCGTTGTTGTTGTTGTTTTGTTTTAAAAACTATGTCATCGCTTTTGGCAATCAATATGGTGTTCCCTGTATTTCGCCAACACAAACGTTGGGGCGAGTTTTGGGGTGAACCCTTTTTTTTTCTCCCTTGTTTTCCAGTTTAATCTTAATTTTGTTGTACCTAAAGGGGAAAGGAAATTGTAAATGTCGGTGAAACGGGGTAAACCATCAATACAACTTCCAGATGTTCAATTCTTCTCTTTCAGGGGGGAAAGCAGCCAAGGACGGTTACAAGGGAGGGGCAATCGCCCCTCTCTTGAGGGACTCTGCATCGACAATTTTTCCGAATTGAAGTCCTAAAGTAAAAGTGTAGGTCCTTTTTGATGATGTTAAGGAAAGGAATAGAGTTCGAATTTCCCTTACGGAAACTTTTCGGAATTGAAGTTTCGAAAAGGAAATTTTAGACGATCTTCGGCGGTCTTAGGAGAAGAAGTTTAGAAACCTTCCCCCGGTCACTTTGCAAAATTCAAGTCTTAAAGACGCGATTGTAGACATCTCGGGTAGCGTTAGGAGAATTAAGGAGTTCTGTGACTATCTTCTGGTGATTTTTCGAAACTGAAGTTCCAAAAAGCGTAATTTTAGACGACCTTCCACGATGTTAGGGGAAGAGCGTTTTGAAACATTCCCCCGGAATTATTACGAAGCTTAAGTTCTAAAACGCAATTTTAGACTACTTCTTTAAACGAAAAAGAAAGGAATTATGTCGAGGACCTTTTGGGCTAAAGCTCCATATTTTAGTTGGTTAAGATAAAAATGCTGTGGCAGTCCCCCCCCCCTTCCAGCATGTAAAAATTAGATATGTAATAAGAGGTTAGTTAAAAAATCATTCGCCCCCTCCTTGAAAACTTTCCGGATCCGTCCTTGAAAGCAGCTAATATGGGGTACCTTTTGTTTTTGTCACTTACAACTAAAAATGGTTAAGAAGCACTGAACAAAAGGTTACATTCAGGATTCTGGAATTATGATCATTTCACTATAAAGGGTAAGAACAAAAAAATTCAGCCATGCATTTTGATCTTAAAAAAAATAGGAAAAGGTTGGTTTACACGGGTTCTCTTCTATTATTGGGTATGAAAATAATGCCACTGGATAGCAATTCTTTGCATTTAACAAATTAATTTTTTATGCATGAAACAAATGATGTATTTTTTCGATTATATTCGCAGTCTTAGTGTGTGTGTGTGTGTGTGTGTGTGTGTGTGTGTGTGTGTGTGTTTTTGAGGTATTTTTGACTCCCCCCCCCCCCCCCCAATTTACTTCTGATTATTTGACGGTGACCTTGAGCAATGAACACAGACACACAAGCATTATTTTCTTCTTTCGAAAGAAAAAAATACTTCTTCTCTTTCGTATCCGCTCGATATTGGTTTCTTCCCAATCGGGTATTCATTTTTACTCACAAGCATTCATTGTGCTTGAAATCGAATACCAGGTCTCATTAGGGACCCCTGTTCCTAATATGAGCCATTCCATTCATCCACCGGTTTTTTTTTTTTTTTTGAGAACATTTCAGTAGTTACAACTGAGGGACACATGAAATATTCCAAAAGGATTTTGCAAAAAAAAAAATTGTTTTCTTCAGTTACAGCACACTAAAATTCTGCACAAAATTGGCTATTTTGGAAAAAACCAGCAAAACACTCCTATTTTACCCTATTTGACAATTTTACAACCTCACAAATTTAACCTATTTGAATAATTCTTTTTTCTAAAAATAAATAAGGACCCATTTATCATCTAGACATCATTTTTGAAAATTTAGTTATGTTTTTTGATTTCGAAAAAAAAAACTATTTTGGGGGCGAAAAAACTGAATTTTTACCGATTTTATGATTTTTTTGCTCCATGAAAAAAAAAAGTTTTTTTTTTCTAACTAAACGGGGATAGTAGTCTAAAGCCCTTATATGATAGTTTCATAGTATATTTTATTATAATCATTAGATCCATACAGCCTTAAAAATAAAATTTGATGTTTTGAAAATTTTCAAAAATCAAAGATTTTTGAAGTGAGATTACTCAAAAAACCCATTTTTTAAAAATCTAAAAATTGGCTCATTTGAACCCCTTTTAATGCTTACCAAGTGGATATACATTGCATCCCGTATTTTTTCCCAGAAAATTTTTTATGATTTTTTTGAAAGTGACTTTATCGACCATGGCATGTATGTAAAATGAAAATGTGTAATTATACCATTCACTGAAATTCTGATTATATTAATGCCTAATAGCTACAATAATGGTGTACTTTATCAGCAACAACTAAAATCTTACTGTCTTTTAATAATGTACGTGTAACAAACCGCTTCTGATGGCTCAGTGTATTCGTCTTTTCGTTTGACTTTGTGCGTAATTATAGAAGAGACTTTGGTGACCAGCTGACTTCATTATATAAATATTCTTCTGATGATCAGGACTTAATTGTTATGGGAGCAGAACTCCTATATGTCCTTGCTTATTTCACTCAAATTTTTGTATTTTTGACCAAATTCACGCCACTTAATCATTAAAAAAGTTCTGAAGACTATAGGGCTCCTGCACTTCTTTTGTCAGAAATTGGATCCCTGGCTATAATAGCTACTTTTGTTGATCTACCTCTTACAACAATCTTCAATTGATTACTTCTCTCATAAAACAGGTGGATTTTTTAAATACTCAAACTATAGGTGAGTTTTGCGTTTTGAATTTAGTGTACCTATACTTATGTACAAAAGCAATCATACGACGTAGGATCCAAAAATTCTGGGATAACAGTCACCAATGTCAACCAAAGCACAAAATAAAAATAGCAAATCATTTTAAATGCATTACACTGCTTTTCCCTTTGAGCTTGGATGGTTTCCCCTGTCATGTAATTGAGCTGCACGTTGTAATTGAAAGAGAAAAAATTTGATTCGTTACGTCATATTTAAGTAACGGTGAATGCATAGCTTTGAAGCCGAAATAAACTAATATTGAAACAAGAAAAAGCAAAGATTTCAGCTGTTCCTGATAAAGTACACCTTTATTGTTACAATTAGACATTCATATGATCTGAATTTTAGTGAATGAAATTATTAGACATTTTCATTTCACATGCATGCCATGGTCGATAAAGTCACTTTCAAAAAAATCATTAAAAAAATTTCTGGGGAAAAATACGGGATGCAGTGTATATCCACTTGTTAAGCATTAAAAGGGGTTCAAATGAGCCAATTTTTTAGATTTTTGAAAAATGGGTTTTTTTGAGTAATCTCACTTCAAAAATCGTTGAGTTTTGAAAATTTTCAAAATTTCAAATTTTATTTCCAGATGTAGCTGTGAAACTATCATATAAGGGCATTAGACTATCATCTCTGTTTAGTAAAAGAACCTTTTTTTTTTTTCATGGAGCAAAAAAAATCATAAAGTCGGTAAAAATGCAGTTTTTTTTTTTTTTTTTTTTTGACCACAAAAATAATTTTTTTCCGAAATCAAAAAACCTAACTAAGTTTTCAAAAACGATGTCTAGATGGATAAATGGGTAATTATTATTATTTTTTTTTTTAGAAAAACGAATTATTCAAATAGGTTAAGGGTCATTCTCCAGAAAACGTAACTTTTGAACGCAAATATTTTTCAATTTCGAAACCTTTTGTTTTCTTTTTTTCTTTTTTTCATTCTTTCATGAAAGTCGTACCTACAAGAAGTAACCAGAAACAATGGCCCAACAAATTTCCAATTATTTCACTCATACATAAAAAAAATAAATGTCTTGTTCATAGAAGTAAAAAAAAAGAAAAAACTGTTATTATTTAAAAATCGAGGTCAACCTAAAATTAAAGTAGTCATTTTGTTAATTGTGCAAACAATCAGCTATTTTAATGATTAGTGGGAATATAATATGAAGCTCTCTTAATTAAAGTACGGCTAAATCAGTAATTTCAATCACAATTTCAATAATTTTCAATGTATGTTAAAAAATAGTATTTAGTAAATTTGAGGATATACTGGCAATTTATAATTTTGGTAGAATGCCTATTACTGATGTATTTTTCCTCCATCATTTATTTTCTCCTACAGAAATAATGACATTGATAAGGTCCGTCACGGAGGAGAAATTCACGGAGGTGAGGAATTTTAAATTAATATATGCCTATTAGATACATTTTTCTGGGAAATGGCTCTCCGTCATGGCCACAAAAAGGAGGAAAACAGTGTTGACTGTTGAAAAAAATACTACTAACTTTGTTCTGTGGTCTTTATTGTGCAACTATAAAATATGAGTATTTGGAGATTTGGTGCAACATCTGGTGTACCGTTTTACTTAGATTATAGCTGAATCATCTGGCTAAGAACATTGTCATTGAGAATTTGCTGAAAATAAAGTGAGCTGATGCTCCAGCAATCTGCAAATGCAAAAACTACAATTCCGAAAAAAAAAAAAAAGAAGATGAAGAGCTCTCCCTATTATCACTGACTATTGTTTACAAACTTCGTCTTTTAAGACTTCTATTTTGAAATGTTTTTTGGGGAGAGCCCCAGAGCACCCTTTTCCCTAACATCATCAAAGTTTGTCGGTAACTGCGTTTTGGAACTTCAATTTCGAAAAATTGGGGGAGCGGTGATCGATTTCACTCTAGTTTTCAAAAAAATCGATAAGAAATAGCCCCTAAGTCTCATCCCATACCCTAAAGTCAATAAATATCGCCCATAAGAGCATTTTTAGGACTTCATTTTCTAAAAATGTCCTCTTAAGTCCTGACGAAACTTTCCTCCCCATAACATCACCAGAGACACTCTAAAGTTGTGTTCTTAGGAATAAAGTTTCAAAAATAGTTTCGGGAGAAAACTCCCGGGACCCCCCCCTTTCAGATAGGGAAAGTTTTAAGTGCGCCCCCCCCTTCCCCAAATATTTTCTGGTTGCGTCACTGGCAGGTGATTTTTTTTTCAATAGTAACAAAAAACAATTGGGGCAGAAAAGAACTTAAGACATTTGCAGCTGATTTTACTGCAGTATGTAATTGCTTCAAATGCACTAAACCCTCCTGAACTTGTAGAGCAAATGAAGGAACCTGTTGCTCTTTTTGCAAATGTAGAACCGAAGGTTTGAAACCAACTTGTAACACAAATTTTTAAAATATGCTTTTTAGATTATATTAGATATTAGTTTTCTACTTACCTTTTAAACTTAAAGTGAACATGTTTCAACGCATTTAATATCTGCATTATTTTTTTTATTTGTATATTAATAAGTAATGTACAAAAAATAGCCAAATATCTATGAATTTATAGCAATAAATAAAGCACATTGCAATTTCCGTTAAAAACACTAATTGCAACATTTTGACTAAAATTCGATCAAATCAGTTAAGTACTAATATATACATACGAGTATTTATTAGAGTAAACTGCCGCCATCTTTAATGACGTTATGTCTAGAAAATGTACCAGATGGCAGCTGTCCACCCGAACTCAAAACACTTTCTAAGACACACACACCTTCTCCCTGCTCAAACTTCTACAGAAATGATGAGCATTTATGAGAGCTACCGGTTGCCATTTTTGATGACGTCGTAGTAGGGAAAAGTACCAGGTGGAGGTTGTCTAACTAAGTCCAAAATAATTTCTAAGACACCAATTAAACATTAAAAAAAATTCCCTACTCAAATTTTCCTACACCATGTGCTGTCAGATCCTGGACTAAGGGGCTAAAACTAGAAGATTAAATGTAAAGCTCTGAATACTAAATCCGCTTTCGGAAAAAAATGTAGAGGGTTTTTAATTGCAATTTGTGTTACGGTATCTCTGTTTGAACAAAAAAAAATCATACTGACATGCTTAGTATAAAATTAATTTTTAATCAAACTCTTTCGTACTTTACAGTTTATTAAAAATATTAAAATAAACCTGATCGAGAGAGAAATTTAAAGCAAGATGGATGGATGTGTGTGGAGGAGGGGCGGTATTTTAAAATTTTGCCAAACCTCTGAAACTTCCTAGATCCCCCACTGCGTGTTAATGAGGAATGGCATTTTGTGTTTAGGTAACGGAGGTGAGAATTTATTGTGTGACATGACTTCTTGTCCTACTAAAACGAACTAAAACACAGTATTATAAAATTAAATACACTTACGCAATTAGTATTTGAGACACTTGTGAAAGGAATAATCAGGAAATAAGTATATACTTTTAATTAAACAAGTTATTAAGCAACATAAACAGTCGCACAAGGTGTGTGACATGACACGGAGGTGAGAATTCACATGTTTTGAACCAAAAATATACTAAAATAAAAATTATTATTAAAAAATTGTTGTCAGGTTTAAATAGATATATTTTTGATGAAATTAAAAATCACTGTTAAATTATTCCTTAAAGGTTTTACTGTAAAAGGTGTGTGATAGAAAAGTTACACTTTTTGAAGAATGACCCTTAATTACTTTTGAAATAGTGTCCATTTCAAATCGAGTGTTTTGCTGGGTTTTTTTTTTTCAAAATGGCCGATTTTGTGCAGAATTTTAGTGGGCTGTAACTGGAGGAAAAAAAAAATTCTTGCAAAATCCTTTTGGGATATTTCATATGTCTCTTAGTTGTAACTACTGTTTTCAAAACAAAAAAAAATCGGTGATGGTCATATAACACTTTTCATACATGCCTGCCTGATTTGAGATGGAATGACTCATACGGCAAATTCGACATCTTTGTTAAACTACTAAAAAATATAATACAAACTTAAATTTTCACATGGAATGATTTTTTGTTTATTTTTACGAGTCATTTGATGATTGTACAAATGAAATATGAAAAAGGTTTTCTAATTCTAAAGACTATTTTCATAAGCTTGGTTCGCACTATAAAGTATGAACCGAAAATATATGTGATTTCTTGATTACAAAACTCAAAAATCGAAGTTTATATCTTTAGATTTAAGTTAATTCTAAAGCAGTCAAGAAATGCAAATTAAAAATTTGAGAGAAGCAATAGGCAGTATACAGCTTTGTACAAATAACTTTTACTACACATATTTCTTCTTCTAACTTTTAATTTACATTTTATTGACTGCTTTAAGAATTAACCTGCGTATAAAGATATTACGATTAACTGCAGTTTTGAGTGCTGTAATTAAGAAATCATACTTATTTGGTTTCCTACTTTTTAGTGCGAACTAAGTTAATAGAAATAAACTTTAAAATTATAACGCTTTAAAAAAAAAAGCATTTTTATATTTTATTTTAAAGTCTTCAGTTTTGAAATTTATTTGTGGTCACACATTTTGAAATGTAAAAAATATTAGTCTATTATCTATCCATATTATTATTTTTTTTCTTTTACAGATAAGAAAGAAAAGGGCATTGACTTTTGTTTTCTAAACATTTGTTTGTTATAAATCATTTCATTATTTCACTCAATTGCAATACTTTTAAAACTAATCTTGGTAAATTGACAACCCTTTTGCTGTTGCTCCTGCCCATGGGTAGAGTCACTCCCGTCAACCCCTAAGTAGGCCACTGAGTATCCGCTCTTGCGAACGAACATGTATTCATCAAGTGTCTACTGTTTTTCAATTGAAATTCAATGAAGTAGAACCTTGTTTAAACAAAATGATCAGAGATGTAAAATTTCCGGAAATTTTGAAGTGCTGGAAAAAAAACCCCGCTTTTTTCCGTTTTTTTCCAGAAAAAATAGGAAAAACTGATTTTTTTATGAAAAAAATAAGGTTTCTTATTTTCCTTGGAGCATATAAAGGGTTAAGTATTAAATAATACATGCAATCCACACATCTTCTTTTTCTGCTTGACAGAAACACACATAAAGGTAAGTTTAAAAATTGCCGTTTTGTTTTATAACTGAGAGCTTTATTGGTCAAACACAAGAAATACGTCATATCGTTGTTCAACTATAATATTGGGTAAGGTGCTTATAATCATAACAATTAAATTTTCTATTTTAGATTGCCTTTGAAACTTGAAATAATAATAATAATAGTTATTATTGACTTTCACACATGATTTTTATTGTTTGAAAGCAAAACAAGTATGATTTCCCTTCCTTGCAATGTAACTTTACTGTCTGAAAATGAAAGCTATTGAGTTCTGATTTTTTCCAATCCAGTCTAAGTTCAAGTTATAACTAAATCAATTTTTCTTTATTCTTCCAACAGAAACAACAAACTTCGTGGTGGTTTCTAAAGCTGAACCAAATCTTAACCTAGAATTTCAATTAACTATACGGCCGTGCTAAGCACAGTAGAAAAAGTAGTTATACTTGCACATTTGAACACAATTGAGTTATTGTAACCAAGTTGTTCCCTGTTTCGTATTTTACTAAATAAAAAAATGTTTTAGAGTAATTTGATCACGAACTATTTTTAAAATATTCTGGAAAAAAAAAGACATCTGAATCAAATATATGGATCAGCCAAACTTCAGAACTCAATAACTTAGTTTGAGTTCAACTGCAAACAGTGACGGATCTAGCCGATCATTTTGAGAGGGGCCATCCGAAATTTTTGGACAAACTCCCCAGATGTTTTAATAAAATGAAGTTTTGAAAACTAAATTTTAGGCTATCTTTAGAGAAGTTTGGTGAGGGGGATGGGTTTAAGAATCTCCCTCAATCCCTCAAACATGTTTCGAAATTGAAATTTCCGAGTAATTTTTGTAAATTAGTTTCCTAAAAAGCTGAATTTGTTGAACAGTGCTACTTTGGTTACCTTTCGCGGCATTTGTGGAAGAGCATGGGGAAAGTAGTCTCTCCCCCAGAAAAAATTCGAAATTCAAGTCATAGAAACCCAAATTTCGGCTCCCTTTGAGCTCGTGAGCAATAGGTACACTCTGAGGACAGCAGTATTCAGACAACGCCCAAGTGTTTAAAGTTGGAATCAAAAAATGATGTAAACGATGGAGTAAAATTTTGGAAATAACAGTTTCGAGTAGATGTACATAATTTCTTTCCTAATTAATACCTTAACTTCTTTTAAAGTAAAACACATGTGTCAAATTTAGTTATCTTCTCATAATATTTTCTTTCTTTTTGTTTCTTTTTTTTAAACAAATCCCACAATCACAAGGTTTTGGAAGGAGCCATGGCCCCCCATGGCTCCTTTAGATCCGCCCCTGACTGTAGGTTGCACTTTCGTGCTTAGCACGGTAGTATACATTTTGTTCGCACAGTCAGCAGAAACATAGCTCTGTGATGAAAGTTATGCTTGTTTGTTTCATGAAGAAGAAAAATAAATTCTTCACTAGAGATACTGGTTTCGCTAAAGAAGGTTAAGTGTTCTTAATAGAGTTGATTTATGCTTAAAATTTGCAACAAATGTAGTATTAAATGTTTTTTGATCTATATTCAAATTATATTGTCATACAACTTGCATTATCAAAGATAGACAGAATTTTAATGTACGGGGGGGGGGGGGGTAGGAGGAGAAAGAAATAACATCAAAATTGAAGTACGAGAAATGTCTAATTTTATCACTTTTTGTTGAAAATTTCATTTAAAACTTCCTGAAAAGTAGAAAAAATTCAATTTTTCAATTTTTCCAGAGTGGAAATAAACCTTTCGAAAAAAAAAAAACGGTTTATTTCCGTTTTTTTTTTCTCGAAATTTTCCAGTTTTCTCCCGACTGTTTTTATTTATAGAAATGATTAATAATGGATCTACTTCGGCAAATCGAAAATCCCGGATAAAATAGGTACTACAAAATGGCTGTTGCAAGATACTGCGTAAACTTATCTCTAGCTTTAAACATGTTCAGTGACAGTCACACAAGTCAGACCATCCAGCAGAAATTTAATCAGACATAATATAGTAAACTTATTGTGCTAATAATACAGTCAACTGCCATTTCTGTTATTTAACTTGAAACATAATAAGTAATTTAAAAGTTATTATTATTACTTAGCAAAACAATACTTTATTTTACCAATATACCGACATCCTGATGGTAATCACATCCAAGGACGGCAGTTTCGTTCTTTGTTGAGGACTCATCAGTCTGGAATGGTAAATATTTGAACTGGAGGCAGACGTCATCTCATTGAAGACCTCCAAACTACCACATCTCATTGAGAATGCCTACAAACTGGCAGATAAAATAAATTTATCTCACTAGCGCGAGTCTACAGCCTTGGTGTAGTTCAACTCGTAAATTTAAGACAAAGCTTGGGTATTAAGCAGTAAGTTACCACGCTTAATCCAGGGCTAAGGCAGAACTACATGCAATATACCGACAGATAAATGAGATGACATTTGCCTCCAGCTCAGTTGTTCTCTATTCGAGACTGATGAGTCCACAACAAGAATGAAATTGCAGTCACCGGATGTGATAACTGGGCTTTCGGTATATTGCTTGTAGCTGCCTAAGCCCTTGCCTAAGGCGGTAATTTACTGCTTAATACGTTACTTTCCCATTCTATTGCTTTCGAATTTACAGCATTTTAAAAAACAGCGCTAGAAAACAGAACTTTTTGCTCTAAACAATTCTTTGGGGGTTTGAGGGGGGAAAACCAGTAGCGTACACGTTTTTATTTCATTATAGGCTTAGGCAGTACTTTTCAGAGGATTGAAGTTCAGTTTTTTTAGTTAAGTATTATTTTAAGGTGATTTAGTAGTGCATAATTTTAACGACAACCCATTATTTTCCGTAGTTAATTAAAGTTAGTTATTATAATTTAGGATATAAACAAAAATGCAGCGCATATATAATTTTATTGTATCATTTGCATCAACAGAATTTATCAGAAATTGAATTTCAGTTTCTTTGGTTAAGTGTTATTTTGAGGTGATTTACCAGTGCTTGATTTTAGTAACAACCCACAATTTTTCAATGTTAAGTAAACGCTATTTATCATTATCAAGGACTCAACAAATACTGATTTTGAAAAAAAAAAAAACTTTTGTGTCACAAAATAATAAAATAATAAACATGTGTTCACGCACAAAAACAGTTACGGATGTCGCAAAAACCACTATATAACTACACGATAAATTATGAGTTTCGAAATCACGAATATATATCGATAATGTTAATTGGCTATGAATCCGGTATTGAAGCTATTGGGAGCATTTTCCTAAATCTTCTGATTAAATGTTTTCAAGTTAATTTGTGAAAAGCCACCAATCGCTAATATATCAGGCAGAAATCACACGATACTAACTAGTTTATGTTAAATGCGCCAAATTTAACGGAGGCAATCATACAGCTTCTTTCAATTCAAGTTTCCATCCTTTTCATCGCCATTAAAATTGCTAGGTCTCTCAACTGCCGGCGACAATTACAGGACATTCCGAAAATGCGCGACATGCATTATACAGAAGCCCCAACTACAGGGCTGCGATCAGTTCCTCTGATTATTGGATGCCTTTGGATCAAATTCGCGCCCAAAGGGGCGATTAGTTGGATTGCATTTGTAGAGCGAACATAAAAGGGGGAATGATAAGGGTATAATCGCTGCGACATTGCCTAAACGTGTAATCCAGTTTGCGTAGTCTGATTTATAAGGGAGTAACACTTAATCGGTTCAGATTGCGGACATTTACAAAATTTCGCCCATTAAAGACAGGATTCATGCTGCAGGGCTTAAGACGCTGAAAACAATGGTCAAATGTAATTTAAGAAATGACGCTAAAGATGCTGGAGTCGCAGGTACTTGGAATGAATGCACTTTGCTCATAAATATATAGTTATTGTAGTGGTTTTCTCTTTCGGTTGATATATATGCCATTCAATATTATGACGACAGAAATCCATATGTATTTATTTTATGCATTTAGAGAATTATTTTACCAGTGGGAGAATTCAAATCTAGTTAAATTCATAAAGTAACAGTAAACAGGGGTGTCTACAGGGGGGGGGGAAATTATTGCGCAAGTTACGCCATCAAAATGGGGGGGGGTAAATTTTTTAATTAATTTATTTTTAATTTCAATTATTTATTTTGTTTTATTTTATTCTGTTTATATTTTATTTCATTTATTTATTTAGTTTGTGTGTGTGTGTGTATGTCATTGGCGTAGCACAGAACTTTTCTAATGAAATAATAGTAATTAAAATCAAATAAATAAATATTTAAAAAATAACTAAATAAAAATATTTTAAAAAATAAGTAAATAATAAATATTGAAATTAAAAAAAGGAAAAGAAAAAGAAAAGAGAGGTAAAAAATAAAAAATGGAAAGAGGGTTGAGGATTTTTTTTGTGTGGGGGGGGGATTTGCGCCATTGAACTTGGAGGCAGGGAGAGGGGTACTGACAGTAAACATACAAGAAAGCATGGAAGACTCATAGAGACTACCGCAAGCAAGCCATGCAATTATGTTGCCATATTTCTTCAACTACATAATATTAACGAATGAACGACGAAAATAACAAAAATATCTGAGTGTGTAAAAATATATTACTGTAAAAATAATTTGGAATACAGTAATGTTACTTTGAAATGCTTGAAAGATTCATTTTTATTTTTAGGAATTGGCATTGGGTTATTTTTCGAATCGAAAATACATTAATAAATTTAATTAAAAAATCCTATCGGAGTGTAATATGCTAGAATGTGAATGGAGTTGCTTTCTGGAGTCAATCTGTAATATGTATATGAGAATGGAATACTTTGAATGCTTTAAAGTTTGCAACAACGCGTTGCAATGAGTTTGTATCCTCAAACTAAAAAAACACAGCAAAAAGAACATTTTTAGATACATAAATGACTAAAAATGCCTAATTTAAAAGGTCTTGGCCAAGTCTGCGCTGGTGGATCATGAATGGTGATAAAATAAGCATCATTTGCCATTTAGCGACTGAAAGTTTTCAATTAGCACATTGTAAAAAAAATTCTAAACGTACGTGGAAAATAATGGGCAACTAATGTGCCTAATTTCTGCCAGCAACATGTTTGGCAAAAAACATGAAAGTTTCCCGCTAAATGTCAGCAACCATCTTGAAATTAACTTGGAATCTCTCTGAAGAATTCAGAAACCTTCCCAATAAAAGTGGGTTATGTTTTTGGAATAACTCAAGAATCTCTAATGAAAACTTATTTATGCTTTTAACAATAGTTTGTCACTTTCCTGTTGTACCAGGAAAGCTCCCAAAGCAAACATGGCCTAAGCTAAGACGGAATTCAAAGCAAATCCGGAATAGCTTTTATGCTTGCAATTTTCTGCAAAGCTACAATAACCAGAGACTGCACTAACTGTTAATTGCCTAGAGCTCAGCCAATCCAGATGGGCTGCAACTGAACTGAAGGCGAAAAACTTAATAAAGAAGCTAAACAGATTTTTACACAGGTAGCTTTAAAATGTTTTTCATGTGAAATCGGCATTCATGGAACTTGTAGCTATTAGGAATCTTTTTTGCAAAAAGGCTTGTTCTTCACAAGAAACTGGCGTGAAATCCGGGACGTTACCCGGAAATAATCAGCAATGTTTCGGAATTTTTTTACAGAATGCTTAAACATTAAATTATCACAACATCATTCATTGGTATAAATTTTTCGCAAAATGGCAAGAAACTAATACGCAGGTAGCTTCTTTAAAAAAACAAAAACAAAAAAAAAAAAAAAAAAACAAATGTTTTGCTCCCGTTTGACGGTTTATGAAGGCACAGGGGTTATGGACTTGTCGACAGGACCGTCGAGAGTCAAAGCAGGGCCCTTGTCAGTTTGGTCGTCGGGCCTTCCCTCCTCCATAAAACTTATAAAAATTCCATTACTCCGATTCAGAACCGGGTCCCCAAAAAGGCTATGGGCCCCTAGTTTCTGACTAGGCTGACATAACCTATCTCGGCCCTGCTTGTCGAAGCCCTAGGTTCCCGGAGACTTACTCCCTTGCTAGCTGCGTTCTCCAAGCAAGAAGAACTTGATGCGGATGCGCCTGCCAGCCGATGATGGACTTTGGTGACACCCAGATAAATTCGGGCCGATCTCGGATCACAAAAAAGTTTGGAATGACCTGCGAGCACAGTTTTTAACGACATTGATTTAAATTGATGTCTTCATTACTTACAGTTCCGAAGCCATACGACAAAGTGAAATAGCTTTCCCTACACATTCTGAATACACTGAAACTTGTCAATTTGTCTCAGTCGCTGACTGAAAGACAGTCTGAAAAAAATGTCTGGAAAGGAGGACAGACAATATTTATTTGTATAAAAAATCCCTAATACATATTGAAAAAACATTATATGTCTTTTCACGTATATGAGATATGTTTAATATGATTATATAACAAGATTAAACATATCTGAAATCGGTACCTAACACATAATAAGAGGGGCTAAACACATCTGAAATTGACACCCAAATGCACATGTGTTTAAATACCTCAAGGCTTGCACAATGAACATGTGACATGTAGCAGAGTTGACCTATCCAAGTCGACTTTTTAGTATTGTCTGTATTTGTCTAAAACAAATTCGTATGGATTCAAAATTCAATTTTTAATTAAAATGAAACGCTCATCGAGAAGAGAAATTGCCTTGCAGTTGTAGTTTATTTTTGAAAATAAATCCTTGTACTTGTTTCGATAACGCAATGTTTTAATCAATGTTTTAATTCAAGTAATCAGAATTTTAATCCCGACTTACTAGGTTATAAAAATCTGGTTGTGTTGGTAAAGTGCGATACTGCCCTTCTTGGCAAAAAGGAGCATCTCAAAAAATTGCCAGTGAAAATCTTTTTAAATTTTTATTTTAAACGCCTTTATTAATAACTTTTTTGACCCAAAGAATTGATACTTCCATCATTAAATTTTATTTAGATAAATGATGCTTGTAAATTTGCTCTCAGTCTAGGGGAGTGATCCTTAGATGACAAAGAAATGCTTCAAAAAGAGAGAGAGACCGAGAGAGAGATACGTCTATCTTAGCATACGTACATAGTATACTAAGTATACGTATTATAGACAGTATATTGTACAGACCTCATAGATGCTGAAACAAAGTACAAAAGCACGTCTTATTGTATTTGCGATAAGGATGTAGCAAAACCTACTTTTGAGGAGATATGCGAAATGAATTATGAAACCTTTTTATTTTCTGCGCGCAATATACTTTGTCATCCAAATCGTCTTCGGATATTAATGTATGTCTTTTGCAATGAAAATAACTGTCCAATATGACGACTTTTCTAAACTAAACAGACTCGGCTTGAAACAATCCTCTTCAGCTAGCTGAATTTCAAAAAATTTACGACTCCCGTCCAAACAAAACAGCTGCCATCGTTGCAATCTCCCCAGATACATTAAGACGGTCGCACCTATGTTGTACCTCCCTGAGCTCTATGACAAAAGGAACATTTTTAGGGCTCAGGCACAGGGTGGGCCAAATGACAGAAGAGGTCTCGCTTGATGATGAAGATGTGCCAACTTCGCCAGGCCATAAAATTTTATGACTTTATCCCCGTTTTGAGAGCTTTGCATATGGAGGAAGGCGTGGATCTCTTCACCTATGCGTTTATGGAGGCGCGCCGAGCCCGTGTTGATCAAAGGGCCCCGAAATGACTCCATATTCCAGAATTAAAACTAATAAACGTCGGAAATTGTTCATCAGCACGTGTTTTTGATGAGTTTGAAGTTCCCCACCCAGCGCCATTGCTTCACGTTGAAAATGCCGAGCCATGATTTTTTACTATGATTTTAGTTGTTGGTATATGAGCCATGGAGGGGAACAAGGAAGGCTGTTTTATGGACTATCTACACTGGTTTAATTTCGAAGTTCCTGCCTGTGTTCTAAAAGGCAGGGAATATTGGGCAATCAAGTGTTTTCAGTGCAATTTAGAAATCTCCCAACATTGCTTCGAAAATTAAGAGTAATGATGACAATTTAATGTTAAAAAACTCGATTCAGATTGAGATTCTTACAGATATTAGTGGATAAAATGTAAATCATAAGGATGAATTCAACTTTGGTTTGTGACCTGATTTTCTGTTTCTTCTTTTTCTCTCGAAAGAGAGAAAACATTCTCGCTACACACTACCAGGATGTTTCTGTGCTTTTAATTGCAAGAGGGTATATTTCAGCGGCAGAACACTTTATTGAAGTTAGTCTTAGAAACATACATATCCAGGGGTTGATTGCAGAGTATTTGCTCAGACATTGGATTTTTAAGCTTGTTTTTCTTTCGTTACAACCAGAATACCGTCACTAACTGCTAGTTTACATTTTTTCTTTGAAATTGAGAGTGATTCTTATTAAATTTTTAGAAAGAACGATTTTGATTCTGAAAAATTACTCTTTGCCATACATGGCTATTTTATCAACATTGAATATGAACTCAAAAAAATTACCTTTCATGAAACAGTGATCGTTAGCAGCTAAGTTTCAAAAAAACGAGGAGGAAATATTTAATCAATGTAGTTTATAAATTTAAGTACGGATTAATATAATATGCCGTAAAGCTCACACCCAATAAACACTTTCTGAGGCTGATATCTTTAGATAACAAAAACATTTAAAGCATTACCATTTTTTTAAATAATAGAACAGGTTTTTCTTTCTTCTTAAGAAATAAATTTGATGTTGCATAATAACCTGGTGCCGGATAGGAATGCCGAATTTTAAATTTCTTTAAGATACCAAACACAAAACTAAAGAAAGGAGAAGAAAAACTTTGAGTAATGAGCTTTATTATTTTAGTTCTTATTTCGGAAGGAATTCAAATTGTACAAGCACATTACAAAAATCTTTTCAACGAACTTAAAAATATGGTAAAATTAAAGACAAACAAAGTACACTAGGTCAAATGAGTATGTTTTATCGTTCATTTAAATAAAATCACCGCACTAAATCTTTCATTACTTCTAGTTCCGTTCAAAAAACATTTTATGTAATTTACTTTTATAGACTGAGTGCAGCTATTAAAGTAATCAAAACAAAAATCGAGAAAAAGCGGAGATACATTGCCGACATCGAATGTAAAATGGAAATGCTTTTCAAGAGAAATCACCCTAGGAATTTCGCCAATAAAAAATACAGTTTGGTGAAGCGTCAGCGGACGTTACAAGATTTATAAAGGCCTAATAAAAAGTATTTACAGCCGTTGGAAGTGCAGGCGACATTCATTTCCAAAATTGACACATTCGGGGATTGCATTTTGTAGTTTCTAAATTCGGTCTCTATGTCTAGTTCTCAGCGTTGATGTAATGGCTTTTCCGCCCTGGTTACCATTACTCATTGCCCTCCTATTCTATGACATTGGCAAGGAATGATGTGAACGGCCTACTTATGATTTAGTTGATGGTGTACTATATTTGGCTCCATAATTGTCTATTTGGTTATAGCATTTGCGTTTAATAAAGGAAACTATTCGAAGATTTGTATATATCTATGCTATTTATATCCCAATTTTTATATTCTTCACCTTTTTTATACAATGCTATATCAATAATTAAACTGATCTTTACGAAGCAAAAAAATGCATTCTGGGGGAAATTGACAAAAAAAGGAATTTTTTTTTAAAAACTTTTTGGCATATTTCTTTAAACGTAAAACATGCGATAAGATAATTAATAAAAAAATAAATATAATACAAGTGCCCCAAATGTGAAACGATGAGAATAATTGTTTATGACAAATTTTTCTTAATTAGTAACTAAGTTCTTGAACTTATAGAACTATTTTCCCTCTGCGTGCATTTTTTTTTCTTTTTGGAAAAAAGGGGTTGACACGTGAAGGATTGGGCCAATAAAGTGAAAGTCAACACGAATAATTAAATCGATATAAAATTTATTGATAGTAAAAATGCACTATCAGACAGAAAGCAAGGGAGAATCTCCAAAAATGAATGTCTTAATGTATTAAGCATTAATGCATTGAGCATTAAGAAAATAAAAGAGGAAAACTATAGTTTGGGAAAAGTCAGTTACAAGATTTGGGATAAAACAAAGCTTTTAAACAAATTTTTTCACTTAAAAGGCAGCTACTTGACATCTTGTTAAATTTTCTTCGCTTCTATTTCCTTTGATTTTTTAATTTTATTTCATTCCACAATAAAAATAGCTTTTATGCACGTGCTCTCCAGTACTTTTCAACAACAGAACTAAAATCAATAGCCGCACACACGTCCAAATGTTCTGCGGTTTTAGCCTGACGGAGTCACAGAGAGTGACATTGGGGAGAGTCAGCAATTCCAATTTTGTGAAGATGGGACCGCAGACAGTCATCATGCCCTGTTAGCAGTCTAAAGGTAGCCACTGCCGCCTTTCTGGGGGCTTCAGGGACACAAGACACGATTCTCGTTCACAACTGCCCAGGATTTACCCTTTGATATCTTCAGAGCATCCTGTTTAAAATTAAGATATTTAAATGGTAAATGGCTTCAATGAATGAAAAGTCGAAATTTTATTGAATCTTTGGGCCACGAGGGTTTCTTTCTTAGCAAGCAGGTCAGCATGTTTATTCCAAGGAACTAATTCCTCCTATAGAAAAACAAAAGCCTCTGTTGTATTAAGAAATGTTTAATTACAACTCATTTGTCAGTTAAGATTTTGCTCTCCTTAATACAGTATTACTGCAATATGAGTTATTATTGTACAACATTACTATTATTATTAAGTGGAACTTAAGTGGAGTATATTCACAAAACTTACAAGAAAAATACAATGTTGAACGTTACAAAAAATCAAGTGTTAAGGAAAAATATTAAAAAAATCTTGTTTTACGAATACTTATAAAAGGTCCGTCAGAAGCAGTATAAGCTTCAATAACTTAGTTTATATGACACCTTATTTCTGTGTTCGTAAAGTATCAAATAAATTGTTCACGTAATAAATGTAAAGTAGCATTAGTTGTTTCCACAATAATTGTACACTGACCTAAGTACTTCAAGGAATTTCGATTGCTTACTATAAATAACTAACTTCAGCTCAGTCTTAAAGTTTGTGGGATCCATCAAAATAAGAGTATTACACGCATTCAGTGGGAGTACTTCAAGTTATCGTATTACTAAAACATTATCTTTATAATGTTTATTTTATGTAATTCGAAAGTTTTTTTTGGGGAGTATTATTTTGAGGGTTATACCGCCGTTTGCAAATAAGATAATTTTTTTATTAGAGTATTCTCTGATTCGTAAGTAAGTCGGTTTATCGTAGTTGGTTTGTTTGATTGTATCGCCAGAAAAATAATCTTTAGTCAGTTGCCTTGCTATCTTAATGTACCGTAACTCTTTTTTTTTTCTTTTTTAACCAGAAAGTCTCTTTATTCTTTCAGTGCTACAGTTAAACTCTCGGTACACAAATTTTGTGTGTGTGTGTGTGTTTTTTTTTATTATTATGAGTGTGTGCATAATTTTATGTAGTTATAACTACTGGTACAAGAAGGTGTGAGACCTTTTGTATTATTGTATTAATATCTTAAAATTTTGCTTTGGTTTTTGTTTTCTCATTTTAAACCCTTTAACTTATTCTAAAAAGTTTGAAATTATTGCTAAAAGATATTAGATTTCTTTTCCCGATAAACATTATGTTAAAAATCTAGGATATGAAATTGTAAATTTCATCTATACCAATCATTTTTCCTTATAGTCAGTTTACTTATTTACTTTTGTAGTACAGGTTTTCCGGTGCTTAGATCATTAAGCTCAAAATTATTTTTAGTATCAGGTATTGACATCTATAACAGAAATAATCTTATGGTTCCAGTAGGTATTTACTCTTAGAAGTGAAGTACTCATTCATCCGTTATAGGAACACATATTAAATTAAAGAGAAAAACGCCTCGGCATTGCTTTGTGCATTTGGGCATTTCCATAAACAGCCTTGTAAAATCCAAATTTTAATTCTATATTAAAGTTCAAAAATAAAATACATACATAATACATTGGTACAAATTAAATGTATCTTAAATGCTTTTGCACAATTTCTGCTTGAAACGGTTATTACTTCAATTAAATGTTAGAAACACATGTGTACTTTTGACTCGATTAAAACTCTAATGACTCTTTCCATGGACCTTCAATGGGAATCATAGCAAATCTTAGAGCATTATAAAATGTGTTATTTAAAATAGAGAAATTTTTTCCACAATCGAATGTTTTTAGGTTCACGTTTAGCTTCTTGCTATTTGCAGACCCAGAGTATCCCCCAGAATTAGCACCCATACCATTATCGACGGATTGCCATTACCATTTGAGAGTTATGACGCTCAGTTTCCGACCAGGTGGAAGCACCTGAGCTCTGCTGGAAAAAATAATAGGGAGTTTAATTTTGTAGAGAGTACTCAAGTCAAATGAATACTCTAGAGAACTTTTATATTTCGTGTAATCATATGACAAGGGCGCCGAAATTTCATGCATCTTGAAAATCCACCAAAAGGAGACGCGTTTGAACCCGCTTCCAAAGATGTGAAGTGGCCAAAGTCGAACCTCTACACCACCTAGCGGACACATATAAAAAAAATTTCAATAGTAGAGGAAACTCAGATTCAACAGTGATCAAACCATTTTACATTCACATTTCGTCAAGAATCGAGTTTTTTACACATTGTGTCATGATAAAAGACAGTTATAAATGAATCTCAGAATCCATTTTAAGGGTACTCTTGAAAATTTTCATTCGACTTGATGATGTGTATGTCGGAATTCGTTGAAACAAGTCCTTTAGTTCACTCCACCTTGATTTTTTTCAGAGACATTCTTGTATCTTATGTCTCTATCACCATACCGTATTTTCAAAAATCCTCCCATAGAAAAGTCCTGAAAAACTCTTACAACCTAATCGAAGAGCCAGCAGTCAGTGCCCATCACCAAACAAGTTTATCTTGATGTTTCCCTCCTAAGAGACACTCATAAACGAATCTCAGAATCCATTGCAAATGTACCCTTGTAAATGACGCATTTTGCCATTTGACTTGATGATGTGCATGCCGAAATTCGTTAAAAAAATACTTTGGTTCAATCCATTCCGACGTTTTTCGGTGAAATTCTTGTATCACATAATTCATCACCTTACCGTATTTTCAAAAATCCAGACATAGAAAAAACATGAAAAACTCTTACAACCCTATCGAGGAGCCTGCAGTCAGTACCATTCACCAAACACCCGCTTAAAAACAATCATAAACGAATCTAAGAATCTCTTGAAGGAGTAGTACTCGTGTAAATAACGTATTTTTTCGATGTACATGCCGCAATTCGTTGAAAAAAGTACTTTAGTTTACTTCATCTTGAACTTTTCAAATAAATTCTTGTATCGCATATCTCTATCACCTTACCTTATTTTCAAAAATCCTGGCATAGAAAACTCATGGAAAACTCTTACAATCTTATCGAAGAGCCAGCAGTCAGTGCTATTAACTAAACACGTTGATCTTGATTTTTTCTGCTCAAAAGCAATCATAAACGAATTTCAGAATCTCTTGAAAATATACCCTTGTAAATGACGCATTTTTGCATTCGGCTTGATTATGTGCATGCCAGAATTCGTTGGAAAAAAAAAAACCTCCAGTTTACTGCACCTCGAATTTTTTTTCAGATAAATTATTGTATCTCATATCTCTATCACCTTAACGTATTTGCAAAAATCCTGGCATAGAAAAATCATGGAAAACTCTTACAAACTTACCAAAGAGCAAGCAGTCAGTGCCACTCGCGAAACACGTTCATCTTGATGTTCTCCGCCCAAAAGCAATCATAAACGAATCTCAGAACCCCTTAAAGGAGTACTCTTGTAAATAACGCATTTTTTCATTCGACTTGATAGTGTAAATGCCGGAATTCTTTGAAAAAAGTCCTTTATTTTATATTCAGTAAATTACCGCCCAATAGCCAGGGCTATTGGGCGGTAATTTACTGAATATACCATGCCTTGCCTTCAATATTCGAGTTGAATCGAACCATTGTTTCGGTCACACGTCTGGTCTGCGCTAATTCTATATTAGCTACCAGTTTGTTCGGCACTCTTGGCTTCCTTAAGAGGTTTTCCATCTCTAGCTCAGTCACTTTCCTATGCCGGGCTGATGAGTACTAATAAGCACGAAACTGCAGTCCTCGGCTAGAAACGACTGAACTGGCGGTGTATTTCCTTTATTTTACTTCACCTTGAATTTTTCAGAGCAATTTGTGCCTCTCATATCTTTATCACCTTACCGTATTTTCAAAAATCTAAACATAGAAAATCACTTCTAACAACTCTATCGAAGAGCTAGCAGTCAGTGCCATTCACTAAACACGTTCATCTTGATTTTTCCCGCTCAAGGAAGGAAAGAAAGAGAGAGAGAGAGAATAATAATAAGTCCCCCTACCCACGACTGAGATGGATGGTGAAGTGCGTCAAGAATTATGGGCCCCAGAAAGAAAATGTTAATGTAATTTTCATAGTGAGGCATTACGTGTCGGAAGATGATGGAAAGGAAATGCAGCCGAGCCTTGGCGATTGGTTGGAGTTTTTTCCCCTTCTTTTTTTGCCCCCTCCTCGTCTCCGGGCATCATTCGGGATTCATAGATCATCTTCGAGCCCGATGCCGGTGATTGATTCGAGGGAGGGACTTTTGATTTGGTAGAGAGAGGACTTGAGAGGCCCTTGATGCAGTTAATTTGTTTGAGGAGAGAATGGGTTGGCGGAGAGCTGACGTCAAAATAAAACTATTGCAGTGGATTGAAAAGCAATTGATGAAAGTGCTTCCTGTCTATTAGCGTCTGACAACAAAAATTTTAGCTTGAAAATATCTTTATGCACTGTTAAAAATATTTTGGTCAAAATACGTGAGGATATCCTGAAAATCATTTACCAATACATTGATTTAAAATAACAGAAAATTAAAAACATAAAACCTACATAAACTTTCTAACAATAGATGGCAGACAATTATTTTAAAAAAAACCATAAGGTTTTTTTTTTTTTTTTTTTTTTGTAAAAACAGAGAACCATTACGCTTTTGAACGAGTACTCGTGTAAATTTACAAAAATGCCTAGATTCTTCTCTGTATTTTTACAGCAGTTAATTACAATGTCAAAAAAATCTGTGAAGTTGTTTTTGAGGAACTTGATTTGAAGCTTTTAAATAAGTAGGGTAGACCGGGGTATGCTTACGCAGTGCCCTTTTTCCAAATCGAGTTATAACTGGAGAGCCAACCAGGGGCGGATTCTTGGAAGGGACCATTTGGAAAAATACGATGCTTTGGGAAATTTTTGAATTTAACAGATATCAATATAGCCCACCTTTAACTAGAGCATTTTTTAAGAAATATTCACTAGGCGATGCAAGTTTAACATAAAGGCTGTAACCTTCCCAATAATTTTCCTCTTTTCTCAACGAACGGGTGCATATATTTTCGCCTCAAAGTGGTATTCCTGTAATCACTACTGTGTTCTGAGGTGACTGTATAGGACTTCTGATTAAAAGGACGCCGATAGGAACCAACCGTAAGTATAATATATGCTCCGAAGTAAAAGGGACCCGGGGATTTCTCCCCCGGAAAATTTTCGAATTTGTAGTCTTAAATCCGCATGTTAGACGATTTTTGGTAATGTTAGGGGAGAAGAGGTTCGGTGGCGGTCAACTGTCTATTTTTCGAAATAGTAGTTCTTAAGAATGCAGTTTTAGAGAATCTTTGATGCTGTTAGAGGGAGGAGAGATTTGAGGGAACATCAAAAGAAATTTTTCTTATTTGTAATCTTAGAAATGCATTTTAACTGTCTTTCGTAATATTAAGGGCTCGGGTGCCACCCCCAATCCCTCGTCCATTTTTCGAAATTGAAACCTTAAAAATGCAAACATTATCTCCAATAATGTTAAGAAGAGGGAGGTGAATTTGTTTGGCCATTGTAGAACCAAAAACTTAATACGATCTGTTCATAATGATACGTGGAGGAGAAATTCGAGGGCCCACACCAAGAATTTTTTCTAATTTGCAGTCTTAAAGATGCATTCTAATTACTTTTGGTAATGGTAAGGGATAAGAGGTTTGGAGTGCCTCCCCCGAAATTGTAGCTATAAAAAGGCTGTTTTAGATGATTTTTGGTGATGTTTGAGGGGAAGAGAGATTAAAAGGCCCATAACAGGAAATTTTACTAATTTATAGACTTAAAAACGCATTCTAGATTGTCTTTGGCTTGGTTAAGGGTTGAAGAGATTCTGAGGTGGTTCACTAACAAAATGTTTCAAAATTGAAATCATTAAAATGCAAATGTAGGCAATACATGATTCGTGAGTAACTTTTAGGGGGCCAGCAGTTTTTCGAAATTGAAGCTCCAGAAACATAATTCTTGAAGACTTTCAATGATATTAGGGAGGGAGAAGTTCTCCCCCGGAAACATTCAGAAACTCAAGCGCTTAAAACGAAATTTAGGCCAATCTTGAACGATGTTGGCGAAAATGAGAGGTGGGGGGACCCTCCCCTGGGAACTTTTACAAGTTATTTTTTAAAACGTGGTTTGTAGACGATCTTTGGTAATATTAACAAGAGTAAGAGGAATGATTTGGAGGGTCCCACATTAAAAAGGGAATGAAGAATAATTACATAGCACTACATAAAGCCAGGTTAAAACTTAAACCTAACTTTAACTTACTGCGCAGTCATTAAATGTATAACTTTATATCGGACACTTACTAACACATATCCCGTTTCTTTCCCGATTGAGGAAAATAAACACATCGAACAGAACGAGCCATTTTTCTAAACGAACCCAAATGTTTGGTATACACTTTATATTTTTGAAATTTTCGTGGGGTGGCCATGCCCACTCTCTGGCATTGTTTCCATTCTTGTTAGACTTCACATGAAGTACAATGAAGTTTTTTTTTTTTCAATTTAAGCTAAGAAAGAGGGTTTAAAAAACTATACTTGAAACTTCCTCAGTGTGGTTTTATGGCTCCCGAATGTTGTTTTTATATTCTTGTTAGACTTCGAGGAATAATAAGGATTTTTTTATATTTAACTCTAAAAAAGATTTTTAATTATTTTTGAAACTTTCTCAAGGTGGCCATGGCCCTCCTCTTATTGTTTTCCTTATTGTTAGACTTAGTATGTATTATAAGGGAATTTTTTTGTATTTTTCCTCAAAAAAAGAGAATTTTAACTATTCTTGAAAAATTCTCGGAGGGAGCCATGGCTTTTTAGTATTTTTAAGCTATTGAGTCTTGAAAATCACCATTTAATTTTTAATTGAGTAACAAATTCGCATCCCCTAGCTTAAAATGATATAGTGCTGTCTTCATGCCTGTTTAGCTTTAAGTTTCTATTGAAGCAGAACTAGAAGACAGCAAAGAAAAAAGTATTAAACTAAAACTTGGCAACAGGAAAAACGTTAGCTCTCGCTGTAAAAGGAAAATTAGTGAATGTTTCTGATGTCGAAGTAGAAAATTGTGCGTGTTTCTATTGCTTGAAAGCACACAATCAATCCAAAACAGGACAAGACAATTTAATGTCTTAGATGTCAAATCGTGGTTCCATGATAAATGTGCGAAAGGAAATACTTTATTTTTGTTAGTAAAATCTAACAGTGATGATGAAGATGACTAAATAGTTTCAGTTCTTAATGAGCAATAAGGCTGTGACTTTTTTATCCAGTAAAATCTTCTTTAGTTAATTATTTGAAATGTTCTTATTTTTAAATAGTGTTTTAAGAGAAATAAAACATTCAAATTTGGTCAAATATCTATTTCACTTTACTCCTTGGTATCACTTTTAAAATGCGTAAACGCGCCCCAGTCGATGCATAAAATTTTGACTTCATTAACTGCTTCACATAAACATAATGTCTAAAACGTCCTAGGTTAAAGCATAAAAAGGAAAAAATTCATTGAAAACAATCCGCATAAAGGTGTCCCGGTCTACCCTACTTGCGCAATTTAACACAGATGCTTACTTTTTTCTGTATTTTTACTAAGTGAGGGAAAAGAACTATTTTTCTGTGAAACTTTTCGTTTGAAGGAGGAATTAAGTAATTTAACAGAGGTTTTCGCTTCTTTTGCAGTAGTTTTACGGAATTTATTTACAGTATGCAAGCATTTGTAAGTAAAGTTCAACAACAGCTTAAATCTGAAAGAAAATGGCTCTTCGTAAGCTGGGTACGCATACAGTTAAAAAAAATAATTTAAATTTTGACATCTTGAATTCAAATTATGTTTTTCGCAATCACGAGTGTGATTGTGTATTGTGTATGTGTGTGTGTGTATTGTGTATGTGTGTGTATGTGTGCGCGTGTGTAGGTGTGTGTGATGGTGTGTGTATGTATTCGTGTGTGTGTAGGTGTGAGTGTGTAGGTGTGTGTAGGATATGGACGCAACCTGGTGACGGTTTTCGCTAGAGGAGCAGCATCGTGAGGCCGGTCGACGGTGGTGCTGCAAAGGGAGGCGGGGGGGGGGGTGTAAAATCATAGGAATTCAAAACAGTCAAACAATAAGCAATGTGATTGCTCAAAAAAGAAAAGGTTTTGCAAAAATACCCAATTTTGTCTACATCTAACGATGTAAGGTAAAAAGTTCTTCCCAAATGTTTGAAAAATATTCATAGTTTGGATTTAGAACGATCCGAATAAAAGTATGTATTTTCTAGCCTATCTTTTCTCTTTTTCAACAACTTCTTTTTTTATTAGATACTTCATTTCTTATAGTAGGATGCATCTATTTTATTTGATACTAGTGGCACCCGCACGGCTTTGCCCGTAGTAAAAAAGTAAAAGATCTTTTGGTTCGTCTGTATATTTAAAAATAATGTATGATGAATTTATCGCCAAATGGCTTGCACATGTTACGGTTCCACGTTATGATAACTTGGTAATTTACTCGTTCATCTTATGATAATTTTGCTCGGGAAAATGGTTTTAAAATTGGAATAAAAAAAGAATAAAATCGAATTTTCGAAAAATCGCTTCGAGTTGCACACCCCCATGCTACAAACTAATTCTGTGTCGAATTTCATGAAAATCGGCCGAACAGTCTAGGCACTATGCGCATCACAGAGATCCTGACAGACAGAGATCCGGACAGATATCCAGACAGAGAGACTTTCAGCTTTATTATTAGTAAATATTTGATCTCTGCTTCATTTTTACAAATTTTCTGAGTTGATTCAAGAGCTAATTACCTTAACATTAGGACGTAGGGAAAAAAAGCTGCTTTTGGTTTCAAACACCACATCCCTTTCCCATTCACTGTCAAAAACAGTTTTGTCAATACGATAAAATTAATTCCGTTACTTTTGAAAATGATATTTCATAATCCTAACAATTCTATTTATCCACTGCTATAGAAGTAACAATAGGTAAATAGAATTATTTGGATAAATTTAGACTTGTGCACAATAAAGAGGAATTAAACTCAGATGCTGGCTTCCTAAATGTTCCACCATTTGCCTTTCAGTAGTTCTAAGCCTTGAATACATTTATTTATTCTGCTTGTCGCCTGCCGGACAGGAAGTGAGCGACGAACGTTCATAGTTTTAGTTTTAGAACGAGCTTACCTATTAAGGACATGTAACGTTCTTTTAAATAGCTACTTCTTAATACTTTTCCAATGCCTACATTGGATAAAATTTTTAATTGCTTTTTTGTTATCCGGCTTTCTAAAAACGGCATTGTAATTTTACTGGGTTATGTGGAAACGGAGTTGTAAATTTTAATCTGACTTTTGAGTATCCACTGAAACCAACAATTAAATTAAGCTTCCATCTTAATTTTTAAGTTTTTCAGAAAGACAAAATATCGAAGCCACACATCAAAGTCGAATTCAGTTATTACATCTCAAAAAGCGTCAGACAAATGATCGATTAGAGGAAAATACAATAGCATAATAATTTTACAAGGTTTTTTGCAATCTGAGTTGTAAATTATAATCTGACTAAAGCATTCACTGAAACCAACAATTAAATCACGCTTCTATCCTAATTTTAACCATATTTCCCGATAGAAGAAAAATCGAAAATTTCAAAGCTGCACATCAAAGTTGAAGTCACAGTTATTACATCTTGAAAAGCATCAGACAAGTGATCGAATGGCAAAAGAGAATGATGAAAGCTAGCTATCCATTGGTACTGTAATTTTACAAGGTTTCGTGGAATTTAAGTTGTAAATTTAAATTCAGCACCCTCCCAAACCAACAATTAAATCAAGCTTCCATCTTAATTTTGAAAATATTTCCCGAAAGAAGAAAAATCGAAGCCACAAGTCAAAGTCGAAGTCACAGTTATGATATCTCGAAAAGTATCAAACAAGTAACCGAATGGGGAAAGAGAAGGATGAATACCAGCTATCCACTGGCATTGTAATTTTACAAGGTTTCATGGAATATGAGTTGTAAATTTAAATTCAGCACCCTCCGAAACCAACAATTAAATCAAGCTTCCATCTTAATTTTTAAAAGTTTTCAGAAAGACAAAATATCGAAGCCACACATCAAAATCGAATTCAGTTATTACATCTCGAAAAGCATCAGACAAGTGATCGAATGGATAAAGAGGATGATCAAAGCTAGCTATCCATTGGCATTGTAATTTTACAATGTTTCGTGGAATCTGAGTTGTAAATTTTACCCTGATGTCAGCATCCTCGGAAACCAACAATTAAATCACGCTTCCTTCTTAATTTTAAAAACATTTCCCGAAAGAAGAAAAATCGACGCCACACATCAAAGTCGAAGTCACAGTTATTACATCTCGAAAAGCGTCAGACAAGAGATCGAATAGGGGGGAAAAAAGTGGAGCCCGAAAAAAAGCTGACGGAAATTATAATATTAAAAAAGCAGCCAAACGAACGGTTTCAGGGTTATGTTAATCATCCACCTTAGAGTCTGCGTTGTTGATGTCAATTAAGTGCTAACCAAGACTGGAGAGGGTATCTAAAACTCCAATACAGCTGTGCTCCTTTCCTTCCAGAGTAAAATGAATAAAATAATAATCGCGTCTAATATCCGGCATAAAATACCGCCGAGAAAATGAGGGCCGGACGTACGGGGAGGGAAAAAGTACACAGAGAGCGGAAAGATTAATATGAAAAAAGGATCCGAAAAATAATATCAGCGTCTTAAGGCAAAAGCTAGAAGAAAGGAGGGAAAAAATGTAATTTCAAGCCGTCCAAATTTAATAAGAGCGGGCGGCAGGATTTCGGCGCCACAGTGTTTTGCATTTCGGCTCTGCAAGAGTGCTTCTCCGGAGGACATTATTACACGGGCATATGCTGTCTCCTCTGTTTTTTTTTCTCTCTGTCGCGCATCGAGGGTCTGACGAAGAAGTCTGTGAAGGGGAGAGAGATGGTGTGCCACTGCGAGAAATACTCACAAATGTGGATGAAATTTCAGTCAGAGAGTTTTGACTCGGAGAAACAGATAAGAAATTCAGGATATTTGCTGTCTGATTTTTGTTCATTCCCAGAGAGGGAGCTATGAAGGCGTAAATTGCTTTACCGTACTCGATATTTTATAAATGTTTCGATAATTAAAATGTTTTAGCTGTGTTTTGTCGTTAGCTATATTTTTAATTAGCGGTTATTGCATTTGATCTGCCTTGGGTAATTTCATGGCATAGAGTAAGGAAATTAACATAGAAACCACCTTGGGGAAGAATTTGCCATAGGGTGGGTCAAGTTCTTCCTTTTGACTTTACGTACTATAAAATTAACTATAAAAAAATCTGACGAAATGCAACTCAAAAAACAGTCTTAACATCAAAGAGGCACATGATACGCGATATTAATTTAAGAATAATAATTCTGGAACTAAGTTTCCAGAACAAATTTCGAGCTTGTTTGACAAACGGAACTTCTAGCCCCGCTCTCCCCTAATGACAGACAACTTTCACACACTTTAAAGATGGATGTTCTACCACATGCAGACGGTAAAATCGTCGGAAAGAAAAATTGTTATCTTTAAACTCTCGCCAAGTCTTTAAGTTTGGCACTTTCCGTAACATTTTGGCTGAGTTTCCACGAAGGCAATATTACTATTTGCATTAAAAAATGTCTCAAGATGCTCTTTCGATTGCTATACCTATTTCAAAATTTTTCATTATTCCATGGTTATGGTTACCATTGGTTGTCGCGTGCGAAGGTGGGGATCGTCTGTGGTATATTTTCCATGGCGGGGATCGGAAGGCTTGGGAGAAAGGCAAAGATTCCAACCACTAGAGTATGTAGGACATAAAAATGATGAAATCAGCAGCGCTTCGTTAAACCACTCCTCTTTCGTCCAGATCTCATTAACATCCGGATAGAATCTGAAGTCTTTAAAAAAATATATGTTCACGTAGACAATAATTTTGAATGCTGAAGCAAGAACGTAATTATAAGTATGTCACACATTCCCCCTCCCTTTTTTTTTTTTTTTTTTTTTTTGATCTACTAATAATTAAACTTCATTTAAGCGCCACACGTGTTTAAAACAGGAGACTGTGGACTTTCTAAAAAAATATGTGATTTTTTTTAAATTAATTTTATGTAGGGTAGACCGGAGTACGTTTACGCAGTGCCCTTTTTTCAAAACGAATTATAACTGTAGAGCCAATAGTCATAACAGACTGATGCTGCTCTCTAGCACATATTCTCACAAGCTTTTGAGCATCTGTCGAGCTTCGGTCTAGCATGCAGAAATAATAATCTGTTTTCTACCAAGTTGAGTAAGTTTTTGGTTGAACGTTTTGAAGCTTGTTGTGAATAAATAATACTTAGTTAAGAAAGAACAAATGCATAAAAATTAGCAGAATTTTAACCTTTTTTGAGAATTGTATGAACTGAAATATTTTTTTTTCACGTTAAAAATAAATGCTAACTTGGCGACGGGGCAAGTTTACACGTCGACTTCGGAGCACCTTTACGTACGTTCTTACTGTGTCTCATTTCTAAACGGGCCCTGACGCTTTTTTCGCTCAGAACTGTCTCAAACCTTTTTGGTATTTTCAGGATATTTAGTTTTGAAAATCACCATTTATTTTTTAATTGAGTTACAAATTCGTATCTTATAGGTTACAAACATGTAGTGCAGTAGTGCGATCTTCATGACCTGAGCTTTTAGTTCATATATTATTTAGCCCATAATGAATTTGCTTTATTTTAACGACGGTAAGACAATATGTTCAAAACACTAACATAACCACGTTTGGTGTCAAAAAAATATGCGTAAACGTGCCCCGTGTGTGGGGCACGTTTACGCATATTTTTTTGGACACCAAACGTGGTTATGTTAGTGTTTTGAAGGGGCACGTTTACGCAACAGACTTGGACTCAAAAATTATTTTTTTTTAATGTTAAAAACACAAACAGAGCAAGAACTGAATATACCAATTTTGACTCCTTTAACTGCTTCATAAAATCGCCATGTCTAAAATTTCCTGAAAAAGAACAGAAAAATTGGAAAATTCATTGAAAAAAATCCGCGCAAACGTGCCCCGGTCTACCCTACTATTTAAATATCTTGCAAACAATTCCGTGGTGGGTATGCCAAATAAAGCCATGTAGAGCCATAAAGACAATCTACCATTTTTGATGTAGGATATCAAAAGATTGCTAGATTGTGATTTTATCGTCATCAGAAAGCCGAACTGATGACAAAGTGTTGCCGACAAGCAGTTTGTAACCAATAGGGAAAACTGTAGCAACAGTTATTATAAAGAGTGGTAAAAATTGCCTGATGTTATTTTAAAGTAATTTTTGTTTTTTCATGGTTTAGTGCAGTTTACTGGTGTAAAGAAGCTGTTAATTGTTCTAGAAAGCCTAATTTATGTAGTTAACGCATCAAAAAAAAAAAAAGATATCGCTGCGAACCGTCAGTTTTTCCAGTGGTTTGATAGTTCTAAAAAAAAGTAGATTGTGGTCCAATAAAGTCATGAATGATCTGATAAGGACGCTGGTGTCCTTATTATGACGCCGAAGGATCGGGTTTAGGATGTGATCCTATGATATGTTGCATTAATGCGCACGGACTGTACGCAGGAGTGACCAAAAGAAACAGAAAATAACGATTTAACAGTTCCTCGAATGTGACGATTGATCTTTCTTCCCTCTATTGAAGTAGAAATGGAATTTTTGATAATATGTTTAAGTTCATCAAATGTGGCTCAATATGTTTTTACAATTATATTAAAGAATTTTTCTTTTCTTTTTTATTTTGATAGTACTTTTCCACGTTTTTTCATTTTTGTCTTATTGGTGACCCATGTTCCAAAAAAAACCAAACTGGCCCTATTCGTTAATACTGCTGAAAAATATAATTGAAACTTTTTTGAAAATTTGGAGATAATTGAATCTCAAATGAGCGAGATATTAGACCATGGGAACCCTAGGGTGGCCTTTGCTTATTGCCTATATTACCATGGAGTAGGAATTAGTAACTGAAGGGAACAAGTCCAATCATTGGCTTAGAAAACACCGAGGCAAAGATCCCAAGTCCAATGGTTCAACTGCAACAAATGGGAGACACGTTTTTGAAAGAAATCTGATTTCCTCCAATATTTAACTTTAAAATATTCCACGTGACTTGCTTCAAAATTTGAAAGCTTCACTCTCCTCACCTTTTATCCCTTCTCAATGTATATTGCCCGGATCATCGGACTTGTGGTATCCCAGATTACCTTCGGTCCTAGTTAGTCCGGTTAAACGAAGTTGTGCTAAACCTACTTCTGTTGCTCCACACTGTTTCCAAAGTTTAGAATCAGTCATTCCCTCACCGCCCGGTACCCAGATAACGTGTCAAATCCCATGGAAAACAGAAAATTGTTACAACTTAATGCCAGTTGGTTGCTTGATAAACAGACTCAACCCCACCCACTCCGAGCAAAAACCTTTAATGTCCGGGAATGACTGATTGCCGGACTGTCCGCAGAGAAGTGCTGCGGTCGGATATTTGGTCCACGCGCGGGCAGTCTCGTAAATCAACTGCCCCTTTTCTTCAGTGGCACTGCGGGGAAAAGTGAGGGAGCACCACTTCTTGAAAAAAAAAAAGAACAGGGAAAATAAACGATGAGCTCCCACTAAATCCCCAGCGTTCGAGTCAACATTCTCATTTTTATTACGATATCGTCTGCAGATACAACCCCTCCTGTTATAATAATAAGCCTCATTTCTTAATGTGATCACAATCAGGGTTGCGTTTTGTTTTATGGATATTTTTTCCTCTGTATTCTTCTTCAAACAGAAGCTTAAAAATGATGGAGGGGGTGGAGCCGCTTCGATGGGTTCTAATAAAAATCTCCGCCCCACCAAACCTTACTCTTCTTTCTTTTTATTATTTTTTTTTAGAAACAAATGAGTGAGGCTGGAGCGAGTATTTGCCTTTCTTTCAGAGAGCGAACGTAAGCATTAGAGCTATGGATTCATCTGCATGCATTCCAATGATAAATCATTCTTTTTTTTCTTCGTTCTCTCTCAAGGAGAGGGGTGTACAGTCAAGAATGTATTTTTTTCTTGTGTGCACGTATACATATATCTGTATGTATATACGGCTTTTTTTTTTTTCCTTTAAAAGGGGATCGAAGCATCGGAGTTAAATGGAGAGCACGGTGAGGAGCGAAAAAGGGGGGCTAGCAAAGGGGTGAGCCTCCCTTCTTCATCCCACTCGCAGCCGAAAGAGCCGTGATTCGCTGAACCGTGCTTATTGATGACTGTCTGAAACAAGTGTTCTGTTGGAATATGAAATTGGATGGAATTAATCACACATAAGAGGCATTGGATGTCAGAGCTAAAACTAAAAGGAAAAGTGGAGGAATATATCTATATGAATACTTATATGTATATACATGCAGCAATATATCTATATTAAGGGGAAGTAGCCTCTCTTGATTATTTGGAATCCCTTGATGCGCTTTTCCTCGTTACTACCCACCCGATAAAACTGCGGAGCTGATGTCTGCTCGGAGCTGAAACTGGTTTTTATGCGTTTTTTCCCATCTCATTGTCTGTAAATTGGCAATGAAACCCAAATGTGATTTTTTAAGGCGGTGTAATTTCATTTTTAGTGCATTAGTGTAATTCCTTCATAGTTTTATTGTTTTGTAGCGTTAGTTAATTCTTATTTAATCAATAGAAAAAAAATCTTCAAATGGCGAAGAGATGTGTTTGACTATTATGATTAAAAGAATGCTTTAATTTATAAATGCTCATAATGAGCAAAATCAACACCGCACCGATGTTAATTACTGATTAAAATTTAAACTCTGGAGCATTTGTCACAAACACGTACTAAATGGAATCCTCTTAAATATATAAATTTCAGATGGAATAATTACTTGTTATTTACGTAGATGTGTCAAACACGTTGTACGTCAAATGAATCAATTAACCAACGTTTGGAAGTACAAGAAAAATTGCTTCAAAACAGTGGTTAATTGATTCATTTAATTTTCAGCACAAAGTTCGCATTCGTTCGTTTACGTTGCACGACGTTCCACGTGTCACTTTTCCAAATTTTTTCTAATTGCATTTATGTTTTAATGCATTAAAAAAAAACTTTGCGGCCAAAACTTCGTCGATCCATAACTTCGCGCGGTCTAAACTTCGCCTCGACAAAACTTCGCACGTGCGAAACTTCGCGCGGTCACACTTCGTCCATCCATAATTTCGCGTGTCTAAAACTTCGCTAATTCAGAATTTCGCGTTCTCATAAAATAAACATGTATAAACATATATAAATTTAGCAAACAAGTAGAAATGCGTCTTTTTTTAGGGGAGGATGGTATTATTGTTCAATGATTTCCAGGAACGCATTAGACACACACTATATAAACTATCAATTTTTCATCATGAATTACTTGATTGCAAGTTAATTGTGTAAAATCTAAATGAATTAAAGTATAGTAAGTTAATGAAATAATAAATTGATATAAATTTGAAGATTAAACTAAGATTAAATGATCGTTTTTCCAAAAACGATAAAAGAATGTAGAAAGGTATTAGTTTTATATATAATAATTTGAAGTTCTATTGATACATAACTGAAAAAGTTTTGATGAATAAAAATTTTGTATTTCGTTTTATTTTGCTCATCATTTGTACCTAATCCTATTTCAAACCGAGTTTTTTTTTCAAAATTTGTCAGTAAAATTTGGAAGCGACCTCCCCCCGTTACCTCGGTGTCACTCATAATTCGCTCGTCTCTCCATTCGAGCGAGAAATAGATGAACATTTACAGTAGGGTGGATCAAAATTTGTTTTTTCGAAATTTTAAATCCTGACTGTGCGGAAAAAATGTTCTATGAAATATAAATTAATGAAAAAATAAGTGAAAAATGATAACTAAATGAAACCAAATAAAAACTTTTTATCCTTCTTTTCATTTCAACTTTTGTGCATGATGCATTGAATTTCCTAAACATTTAATTTGCCTCTACAATATTTATTTTTTTTAAATCAAAACCGTTCAGTTGAAAAATATTTTTAACTTAAGGATTTTTTCCACATTAAACTAAACTAACTTAATTTTAAGAACTTTTATTTTAGATGTGAAAAGTAATACACGTACGAAGCTCTGTATGTGCAAAGTTTCGTACGAACGAAATTTGAACTACGCGAAGTTTTCTCCATGCGAAGTTTACCGCATGGAAGTTTAAACCCTTTTTTCCTCTAAACATTTTTCCTGAAACTAAAATCAAACTCCAGGCGAAGTTTTGTCAGCGCCAAATTTTGTCCTCACGAAGTTTTAACCACACGAAGTCCAAGCGACGTTTGTCCAAGCGAAGTTTTGTCCACGCGAAGTTTTGACCTCGCGAAGTTTTGACCTCGCGAAGTTTTGACCACGTGAAGTTTTGTCCATGCGAGGTTTCGGCCGCGAAATTTTGATCCATTACCCTGCTCATCATCATCATCACCACTAGCTCGACATTCCATTGTGGGTCTTGACCTTTTCCATAAAGTTTCTTCCAGATGGATCCATTTTTTACCTGACTTCTCCAATTTGATGATTTAAGAGTTTTAAGGTCTCCTACTGAAAAATTCAGTCATCAAATTTTTGGTCGTCCTCTCGGACGTTTGCCAGCTGGTCTTGCATTTAGGATCTTAAGTAGGATTTTATCAGAGGACATGCGTCGTATAACATGTCCATCTCATCTCACTCTTAGCAATTTAATGCATTTTATTACGTCCATATCTCGATAGTATCTGTAGAGTTTAAATTTTACTTTTTTCACCGTACTCCATTTATTTCCAATCCCACAAACATACCAAGTAGACTTTTTTTAGAAAATTGATAAAAGAGATCTGTGTTTTTGGTTCATTGCCCATGTCTCCTGAACCATAAGCCAGAATTGGCCTAATGATGGTTTTATAAAGTAAATTTTTTCCCCCGTAATAAGTTTAGATTTGAAGTATTTTTTCATACCATAATAGATTCGGTTTGTAACCTTTAGTCCTTTATTAACTTCTGGTCCTAAATCATTCTGAGTATTTATTTCAATCCCAAGTTATTTAAAGCTACTTACAGAATCTTTGGTTAATAGTAAGATTCAGTTTCTTTGCTTCTTGTTTCTATCGCTTAGAATTGTTATTATTAGCATTTACTTTTTTACTTTTTCAAATCAGAATCTTTATTTTGAAGAAACATTGTGTGGTAATTCGATTCTGTGCATTTTTTCCTCATTTTGTGTGCACTTAATTTTACAAAAAATGTCTGAATTTCAAATGTTTTGTTTAAAAAAATTAATTGAAATTTACTGCAACATAATGTTTAATAGTTGCCTCGAGTTTGAGCGAATTTTCCATCGTTTTTATATTAATTTACTTGTTTTGCTTTCACATACGTTATATTTTGTTCTCAAAAATAGTTTCAACTGATATAGATAGCATCCATTAATAACTATTTGAATCTAAGGCAATCCAGAGAGAGACACTACTACTGCTAGAAAATCGATGTTGACGTACAGAAAATTAGGTTCGTTTGGTTCTGAGTGGACTTGTTATCTAGTGTAAAGTTAAAGAAATGAACATCGTACACATTAAATCTGCCGTGGTCACAAAGTCCTCCAATTTTCCAATCCAAATCAATACCTCTGCGGGTGCTGGACCTTGGGTTACTCGCTTTCTGGTTTGGATCAAAAAACGTAGCTATTTTCAGGCCCCCATCCAAGCGGTCAAGCTACTTGTAGGGGCAGTCACGGGAGACCCTGGAGCTGATGAAGATTCCTGGTGTAGTAAAATCAGCATCGTCAAGTTGAAACTAAAACAATGATTTCTTTTAGAGAATTTTTACTCTAATAATAAAACTGAATATCTGGATCTCTGTCTGGATGTCTGTGACGCGCATAGCAAATTGAACGTTCGGCCGATTTTTTTGAAATTAGGTACAACATTAATTTGTAGCAAGGGGGTGTGCACCTCGAAGCGATTGTTTTTAAATTCGATTTTGTTCATTTTTTTATTCCAATTTTAAGAACATTTTACCGAGGAAATTATCATAACATGGACGAGTAAATTACCATAACGTGGACGAGCAAATTATCACAACGTGGGCAAGCAAATTACCGTAACATGGGCGAGCAAATCGACATAGCAAATTGGCGAGAAATTCATCATCCATTATTTGTAAATGTACAGGCGAACCAAATGACCTTTTAATTTTCTACTACGGGCAGAGCCGTGCGGGTACCGCGCGCGCTAGTAACACAATAAAAATAAAATCATTTATAACATGTAAGTTAAAGAACATTGTATATTTTTCTGTAGGCTCCATACAAAGTCAAATATTTCCACTAACATTTCACTTTCCGAGAGGAACATGAAAAAAATCAAATTATTTCCATGATTCTGAAAGAAGGAACGCCGCAGCAAAATCTTCCCAAATGATCCATCTCCCATCCGTTTTCATATAGTTGATAACCTTCCTAAAAATTGCATCTTATCCATTCTAGGCAATGAAAGCACATGAATAGAGCATGAAAGCGCCTATATAGGCAATAAATCAGGTCATAAATATTAAAGGATATCTTTCCCGAAACTGTCCAATCGCTTTATCTCAATAAAGAAATGCGGAATGAAAAAAACGAAGAAACTGTCCGAAACACAGAAAAAAATGAATAAAAGAACGAAGAAGAAAAGAATCTGAAAATATTTTCTCCTTGTGGCACATCCAATGATGCCCCCGAAGCGTACAAAATATAGTGACAGAGTCATATAAAACGATTCTCTAGCTATGATTCACTCATATCCTAAAAACCTCAAGATGATGCCTCGGAAAGAAAGACTAAGAGAAAGAGAAAAATGAAAGAATTCTAAAAACTGCAAAGAAAATAAAATTTCTAGAACGAAATCCGAGGAATTCTCTTTTTCCGATGGATATATATCGGTGACAGGTTGTCAGAGAGACATATCTGACAACAATAACAAAACAGGGTGATTTTAAAAGTGATCTCTATGGACACTGACGTTCCTTCGAGGAGGGGATGGGGGGGGGTGGAAAAGAAGACCGCTCGGTTCTCTGGTTTGATATGAGTAATATCCCTTGGCCATTCGTAAATCAACCCGAATCCCTCCCTCCCTAGCTGCTTTGTAGAATTTTTAGTTTCGCTTTTATGTTGTGTCGCAAGACCTTTGAAGTTGATGGTTCGATGGAAATATTTCGGAATAAAAGTGAAACAAGTTGGGGAAATTTCCAGCATAGAAGGAAAAAATTATGCTTAAACCGAATCAAAAAATATATACAATGTAATGGACCCAAAAAAAAAAAATGTTATGGGCTATGAACGTGATTTATTAAGAGAAAATAAGGTAGAACGATATCTGCAGATTATTTTGAAAAGTTTAAACCTTTGGAAATGGAATTGAAGCACAAGAAATGTATAAAACATTTTGAGAACCGTAATATTGTTGAGGAAGTATTTTTACTAATACTTATGATTTTTTCATTCAGTTTCTTCAAGTCATTTTTTATTTTCGGGTGCGTACTGTGCGTACGTGTGCTCACAGATTTGTCAGTTTGCTTGTGTAATGCGATGTCTATCCGAATCTATTACACTCGCAGCGGCAAAATTCTTCATAGCGGTCCGAAAGACGAGACGTTTCAACCCAAACTCAGCCAAATTCAAAATTTTAGCTAATTTTATATATATATATATATATATATATATATATATATATATATATATATATATATATATATATATATATATATATATATATATATATATATATATATATATATATATATATATAAAATTAAGCAAACAGAATTACAAATATTAAAAAAATTATAAATAACAAATGATTAAAAAAAGGAAAAATGCAAACAGCTATTAAGTAGGAATAGAAGAAGAGTGAATCCAGAGCTCATCAGCCATGGAGGATTCATTATTTATGGTCAAAAGACCAAAATTTTAACTAAAAACTAGAAGAGAATGCTTAAGCTCCAGTACATGTAATATAGAGTAACAATGGGCAAACGCACCACTTGTTAAGCTAAAAACAATAAACTAGAGCTCAAACCTAAAACTAAAAGCAGGGGGTTTCGCCTCGACTAATTAGGAAAACAAGTTCCGATAATTAGCCTTCCACGGGACAGTACCTGCCAATAACAAAATTGTCTTACCTTGAAATCCACGTAAACAAATCCTGTCCGTCGTTCATCCTGATAAAAAAGCCAATCCATTCGTCAACAAAACATTAAAAGTATAAAAACATATCCGGAAATCGGTCCAAAGACATACCAGGTCGCCTGTTTCGCACGTGCAAACTGGTATGTCTTTGGACCGATTTCCGGATATGTTTTTATATTTTTAATGTTTTGTTGACGAATGGATTGGCTTTTTTATCAGGCTGAACGACGGACAGGATTTGTTCACGTGGATTTCAAGGTAAGACAATTTTGTTATTGGCAGGTACTGTCCCGTGGAAGGCTAATTATCGGAACTTGTTTTCCTAATTAGTCGAGGCGAAACCCCCTGCTTTTAGTTTTAGGTTTGAGCTCTAGTTTATTGTTTTTAGCTTAGCAAGTGGTGCGTTTGCCCATTGTTACTCTATATTACATGTACTGGAGCTTAAGCATTCTCTTCTAGTTTTTAGTTAAAATTTTGGTCTTTTGACCATAATTAATGAATTCTCCACGGCTGATGAGCTCTGGATTCACTCTTCTTCTATTCCTACTTAATAGCTGTTTGCATTTTTCCTTTTTTTAATCATTTGTTATTTATAATTTTTTTAATATTTGTAATTCTGTTTGCTTAATTTTATATATATATATATATATATATATATATATATATATATATATATATATATATATATATATATATATATATATATATATATATATATATATATATATATATATATATATATATATATATGTATATATATATATATATATATATATTAGGGTGGTCCTTATTTTTGAAGTTGTAGACATGACGCCCCGCAATTTGTTCCATTATACAAATAAATGATCCATGCAAAATTTTAAGTCAATCCATGAATATTAACACGTGCCCCTAGGGCCCCCTTTTTGAGTTTTGAAGAAAAAATTACGGATTTTCTCATTTTTATGTAAAAATATTCCTAGGTTTCATATTTAAAGTAATTTTGAACCTCAATAGATGTTGCTACTTCCAGACTAACCATTCTCTCATTTTCATTCTGTAAAATTTTACATATTACATGTACACCAATGGCCTTGGGACAGGCATACCGCTATTCGCGCTCGTTTCAAACCAAGCGGCAGGGGAACAGTTCTTTAAACCAATATGGACACAAGGGATTCTAAAGGCCATTAATGAATGGCCTAGACCATTAATGAATGATTTTTGACAACAACAAATTGCCTCCTCCAGGCTTTGTGGGTGTTGATTTTGAAAATTTTCTGTGTCTGTAATAGGTGTGGCAAATAGGGTCACTAGGTTTCTATGCTATAAATATAAGTAATGACAATTATATTTTAATTCGCTGTTCTTTAGTTACATACTTAAATGTTTATGCATTCTTATAATTTAAACTTTGAAAAATCTTCGATTACCCTATCATTAGAATAAACTCTATTTTCCATATCGAAAATATAAATTTAAAAAAATTCCAGATCGGAATAATGTAAAAATCTATACTTTAAACTATCTTCTATTTCAGTACATAGTCCTTTATTATCATCAAATTCCTCTTGCAATTCACAAGATTTAGAAACTGAAATGGGTATCTATCCTAACCAGTTGAACCTTTTTTCTATATCCGGTCTACCACAACGCAAAAAGCTTGACAACTATTGAGATCTGCTCGCATTTCATCAATGTTTGACAAATGCCATATTAGGGACAAAGATGCTGCTCATTTATTAACAGCCTAGTAGATGCAGTAAATTTAAATCCAAATAACCTTATGATCAATCGTACATCCCTTAAGAGAACAAGAGAAAACCTTCGAGAGGTAAAAATCAGATTTCATGAATTTAAACTTAGATTTTTTTAGTTATTCCCTGTGATACAAAGCTACTGGGGGAAAAACGCCGATAGGCTTACCATGATAGCTTCAGGTTCCAATGATGAACAACTACTCAGAATTTCTGAGAAATTTCTTCAGTTGTATATGATATCTTAGATGATTGCTCTTTATTGCTAACTGTTCAAGCTGTAGTGTTTTATACAGCTGCTTACAACACCGGCCGCATAAATTGTGCATGTAATTTTTTAGAGCAAAAGCTGAAAGGTGATATATTACATTTGGATTGCCATCATTATGCACTTGAAATCGTACTGTAGAGTGTGTTTTTAAAGAAGTTCTTGCCTTTCTTAGTTCTAGACTCGATATTCCATTATTTAAGCGCTTCAAAATTTAAAAATTACACATACCACTTAAATTCTAAAAGAAGAATTTGATGGACATATTATTGTTCATAGAAAGAGGAATTAAGAAATATTACAGAGAATTCTCATAACGTGTAATAATATTTCTTGGTGAAGTCCTCCCTCCTACAAAGATATGTTTTCAGCAACCTGGAGTTTATCTGTGAGCCAGATGGGTGGCAAAAGGAATTTATTGTTTGAATATTTATATATTTAAGAAACAATTTAAATTGACCTTACATGAAGAGATTGCCCGTAAATGTTGTTTTACAGTTAAATGTTGTATGAAGATATAGTTTTCCGCAGCAACCCATTCTAGGCCTTTTAAATTAATATAAAGTCTAGTTTCTAAAAAATCTGCAGCGTACAAACTAATGACAAACATGCAGCAGAAGCAGTGATTAAAAAATTCATAAATCACTTATGGTACTTAAGGGACGAACTAGTAGCGTTATCCGTATTGGATGAAGGAATTAACTTTGAAGATAAGAAAAGACTACTTCAAAAAAATGCTTGCTGAATAGGAAGACATATCAGATGACTGTAGAAAAAATTTCAAATAACAGTAGATAATTTGCAATGCTTTCTTAGTAAAGATCTTCCTCTTTATAGAATCAATTACAAGTCAATAAAACTGTTTGATAAGTTACAAACACCAAAAGATGTTTTCCTATTTGATCCTGATTCATGGCAAAATGAAGGAAGCTATTTAAAGGGAAGAGATATCGTTAAAATGCTGAAAGTTGTGAATGATACACCTGAAAGAGGAGCACAATTAATGGAAGAATTTCACAAACAATTTACCAAATATGAGTCACAAAAGCAATTTAGTATTTTACAGACACTCCAAGACTATCGGGGAAAAAATGCACACGATTGAGATACATTGAGAAAAGCGTACGATTAAGGTAAAGTTTCTAAAGCAATATTTCATTCTTATTCAATGTAAAATCTTTAAACGATATGAAATAATTAAAAAGATTAATTTTAGTGCTCCCTCGCTGTAAAAATGTTTTGCAAACATAGGAGAAACGATGTACGGGGTCTGAAGTAAAAAGTCGAAGATTTGTGGGAAAATTATCAAAAGTGTTAAAGTTCAACGTCCTAGGGGCACGTGTTATTATTGACCGATCGAGTTCAAATTTTGCACCGATTATTTTTTAATATAGTGTCACAAAACTAGGGGGCGTCACTTGTTGAATTCCGAATTTTTTTTCCCATATATAAATAAGGACCACCCTAATATATGTATATATATATATTCCTTTAATTTTCGATGGTTATTTTATTTTTAATGTTTAGTTCTATGACAACTAATGTTGTTGTTCGCTTTGCCCTAGTACCGAATTCCACTTTACCCGGGGTGCTGGGCAAAGTGGATAATTATGCCATTGTTAAAAACTGGCCTTATACATATCTAATAGTTTTAGTTTAATTAGTATTAAGGACAACTTTTATTGCATTATTTAAGTTAATAATATGAAGACTGATTATAAATATTTGTTTCAATTTCTCCAGTTTTTAACTAAACGACAATAATCAAGAAAAGCTTCAGGTTTTCACGTTGCCCGGGTTTACCCTACACGTACACTTTAACTAACCAAACCAATGCATGAAAGATTATTCAAATAAACCGTTATTTATTGTATTCTCTATTTTTAAAATATTTATCTGTTAATAGGTTGAATTAATACATTAATTTACATAAATATCGTTTTGTACTAAGAAGTTCAACAACTTGATTTTTTAAAAAACGTCATTTCGTCACGAAGCAAAAAATAGCATAAACATTGAAAGGAATAATAAAAATTATTATTTTTTTTTTCTGTTTTAAGAAAGTGTCAGCTTTAATGAAAATAATTTAATTACAATCACTTAAACTTTTTTTTTGTCAAAGATGTCCTTCCGTCACATATGTAATTGACCTGAATTAATAAGCGTTATTTTCCCTGCTAGAATCAGCGTAAAAAGGCTCTTTATGTGGTAAGAGCCTTTCTCACATACATAGTGACAACATTTCGAAATCTGCATCAGTTGCTAATAAGTCGTTTCCCTGGAAACTTCGACCACGTAAACACTGAAGATGACCGCCGCATATGCGGTCGTTACGTAGGGGAAACAACACTCAGACTACGGCACAATAGCCCGGAATCTCACAACATCATTGACAAAGGCCGTGAAAGCCTTCATTCTTGCAATAAATTTAATTTTTTTTAATTTTTTTTTGTACCTTTTATTTAATTTCCTAACCAACCGCAACTAAACCTGACAAATGCAACTAAAACTGACGAAAATGTCACTTTTAAACAAGTAAGAAATAAGTTTGATGTTATTACTCTAGAAAAATATGTTTTTATAAAACAATGAAGTTTTAAGAGATGTAATCTGGTTCAATTGAGTTGTAAAGTTTTTCTAAGCATGAGAAGCTGAAATGTCGAGTACTACCAGATTTTCCTTGCCTTTTTTTTTTTTTGGTTGATTTCTATAGCTACGCATGTCAATGTGTTGCTCACTAGGAGGGAAGGGGGGGGGGGGGGTGAGGGTAAATAAAAATGTAAGACACCATTTTAAGCCTCAGGATTTAGAAGAACAAATTCACTTGACCCCGCTACTTTGCAAAAGGAATAAAACGAAATGAAAAATCTCGGCGATGTCCATTTCTGGGAACCCTCTCAACCCCCTCGGTCATAGAATCTTTCTCCCAAAAGTGGTTTCGACAAGAAATACGTACGACCTGAATAAAGTCAAAATAAAATGGAGACCTTTTCGTGATTGGAAGCCATTGCCCGATCTTGAGTAGTGTTGCTCGCTGTTTGATACGCTTTATTGAGGGGTTGGGGGACATGTCGTTTGCAGTGGCAGTAACTCTTGCTCCTCTACGGATGTTATGAGCCATTTCTGGCGAGGTACCGCGATTGCTTCAAACGACAGAATTTATCCGCAATAACACATATCTTTTGGAATTTTTGCTTGTTTTTCTGAGAATGGAATATACCTATTGCGCCCCTCCCGCGCTTTTCTTTTAGTCTATCTAAGCGATCATAAATCCGGGGCCAAACCAATAGCCGGCTATAAATTGTCTCTATGGGCCTCCATCAAATGTAAAGGCCGCATGCTTTGCCATTTCGACTCTTGTTTTTCTGTCGACCGTCTGCGTTCTATTCTTTTAGTTGCCTTTTCCCACCTTCCTTTGCTTATGAAATCCTCCGCCATGTCAGAGGTTTTATATGAGGCTTTTGTCGCGAATAAAGAGAAGGAAAACAAAGTAAAATTGAGTCCAAATGGAAAATAATTTCGTTGATTAAGGGTAGTCTCTGTACTGTATTTGTAGTACAGAGACCATCATTAGTCAACGAAAGAAATTGACTTCGCTACTTGAAGACAAAGATGTTCCCATAGTCAGGCCTGATGTATCATTTGGTCCATAAAATCTAGCGTTAGATCCCTTATCTCAGCGCTTCAAAAAATTAAAGATCATATAGAAAATTACTACAAAAAAAATTTTTTTTTTTTTTTTGTTTATTATAATGTATAAAGCTAACCGCGAAGCATTAAGTGTGACTAACATCGGACAATCTTTTTTTTCTTTCTAGTATTTTGTTTAGCTGGTGTACATTCTCACTATGCTTTAGTCTTTTGCATAGGCAATGACATAAAAGGCGCATGGTTGGAACTCTGCAACCCTTTCTTTTACTGTACTCTCTAAGGTCGTCACCTACAAACGTCACTTATGATCCTCTTGGGTTGAACTGTGAACCAAATATTCAACTTTATGTGCAGTATTTTAAAAGAAAGTTTAAGTAGCGATTATTTAAGTATGAGACTGCGTCCGGAGGGTCTTCATTCTAAATGCAAAAAAAAAAAAAGATAAATAAATGAAAATAGATTCCAAGGTAAACAACTAATGTTCTGCGCCCTTCGGCTGGTCAGTTTTTAAGCCTTTCATGGCACACTACAGGAACGAAGCGCAAAACTGAGTAAAACATAATTCTGAAACACCTCTTGATATAATATACTCTGGTGCCTTGTTGGGAAATATACACACTAAATCATCAGTAGCAAGTACACACAGTAATACTTTAAAAGTTTTCTACTCAACCATCATTATGCTCGTTTGCATATCTTTTAAATGGCCCAAAGCTCAAACAATGCGTAAGCGCGAGATATCATTGCGACCAAAGATTCTACTCTTTTAATCAGAGATGGAGACAAAGAAAGGTTTTCAAGCTCAAGGAAATTTGTGGTGCTAATAAAGACCGCGAAAGTTAACACATACGACTCTTCCGGAATTTTTTTTCTCCTGATGCCTTTCTGACTCAGCTCCTACTAAGCAGTTGCATAAAGTTGTCCTGATCATTTGTTGAAAACGAGAGAGAGAACGCCTCAAGTTAGAGGGAGATTTTGACGTAAGTTTTAAAAAAAAATTCGCAAAATAAAATCGAAAAATTGCAGCAACGACTGTTTCAACAATCGGAAAACAAAGAAAACTGTAACTACTTAAAAATGATAAATTCTGGAGGGTAAACTAAGAAGGAATCTGCAAGAACTGTTGATGAGCCTGAACCGTTATTCACCAATGAAAACAGTAGGTTGGAGTGTGTAAAATATTTCTACTCTACCAAATTATCCGTCGAATGAATAAAGTGCCTAGACTGCTTAGGATAGTTGCACTAACCGAATATGATGTAAAAGTTAAAAATGCATGGCTGTAGAATGATTAAAAAACAAAAAAAGTGTTGAAAAGCGTAAGTAAAAGACAAAATTTTGCAAAATATTTTAATCTTCAACCATAGTTTGTTAATACAAAGTCATTTAATTGTGCTTAATCATAACATGATTTTAATAAATTTAGTTAATTAATACTACTTTTATCCACTTGTTGTTTCAAGAACAGCATAGAACCTGATGGAGTGGGGCGTATTGACGGAATGTCAGAGTAGTGCTCCCTACAGCGGATTTTTTTAAAACAATTAATTTAATTTGTATTTTTTAGTGCTAGTGGATTTTACGCAACCTCTGCACTAACATTAGGATATAAGTTAGGTTTTACCTTTTGTTTTTCGTAAACATAACGCTTTTGACTGAATGCCAAAGTACGCATTCCAGTACCCCCTCCCCCCCCCCCCCCAATCAAATATGGTTTTCTGAATTTGATACTAAGGCTGAAGTAATTTAAGGAAACACTGCCGATGTCAATTTTCATATTTACTTACTTTATAATGTAATCAAAGAGAAGCAAAGGGATGTGAGTGGCAAAATTAAAAATTTGGAGACAACCAGTAAAAACGGTAGGTGAACCTTTCCTCTGTCTTGGGGCAAGAGATGGTACTAGTAGCCCTGGTAGATGCTGCTATACTGCCTGATTTAGAAAACTTTTCAATGAAAGCCTAACTAAGACCCTATCTTTAAACGCGTTTTACTCAAAATTTGAAAATGTACACTTACATCCCTTTGCCTCTCACTCCCTCAATTGTTCGAAGTGCTTTCCGAATTCAGTAAAAATAGCGTTTAACTTCAATCTGTAGCTTCAAATATCTCAAAATTAGCGTAGGTAATGGGACTTCGTGCATTAAACCAAGAAAGTGATATGTGCCTAGAGATGTAAAATTTCCGGAAATTTTGAAGTGGTGGAAAAAAAACGGTTTTTTACCGGTTTTTTTCGGGAAAAATTGGAAAATTTGATTTTTTTATGAATAAAAATAGGGTTTCTTAATAGCTCTGTGCTTCTTGGAACATATAAAGGGTTAAGCATTAAGAAATATATGCAATATACGCATCTTCTTTTTCTGCTTGACACAGAAAAAGATATACACATAATTTATTAGATAGATTTTATTATATATATTTTAATATTTATGTAAAGAAATACACATAAAAGTAAGTTTAATTAGAAAAAAAACTTTTTGTTCTGTAACTGAAAGCTTTCTTGGTCAAACACCAGGTATAAGTCAAGTCATCGTTCAACTAATAATAATGGATAAGATCTGTCTAAGCATAACAATTACATTTTCTATTTTAGACTGATTTTGAAACTCGAAATAATAATTGTAATTTTTGACTTTTTCATACATGATTATTATTGTTTGAAAGAAAAATAAGTATGTAAGTATGTAAGTACATAAGTATTCCCTTCCTTACAATGTAACTTTACTGTCTGAAAATGAACGTTATTGAGTTTTGATTTTTTCCAATCCAGTCTTAGTCCAAATCAAAACTAAATTGGTTTTATTTTTCTTTACAACAGAACACCCAAACCAAAACTGTGAAATGGTTTCTAAAGCTGAACCGAAACTTAAACTGGAGTTTCAGTTTATTCATATGGACATGCTAAGCACAGTAGTAAAAGCAGTCATACCTGCACTTTTGTACAAAACTGAGTTATTATAACCAGGTTTTTCTCTGTTTCGTATTTTACTTAAGGAATAAAATGGTTTAGGGTCATTTGATCAGAAACTATTGCTTTTTAATTTAAAAAAAAGACATCTGAATCAAATAACTATATGGATTAGCCAAACTTTAAAACACAATATCTCAGCTTGAGCTCAACTCCAGATTCAATCTTTGTGCTTAGCACGACAGTATACAAGGAGCGGGGGGAAAAAAACCACTCGGACAAAGATTGCATCATCGAATGGAAGTAAAGTTATTTCATTTTAATAAGTGTCGTATTTATTTTTGTCTCTCACTTTATTAGGAAATAATTTACAACATATCTCCAAGTTTATGTATTGTTTTTCAGTTTTATTACAATTTTAAGCAAATGAAACTGCTATGTTAAAGTTGTTTAACCAAGTAAAACGAAAAAAAAAATGTTTTTTTTTTTTTTTTTTTTTGTGGATGAGGGCCATTAAATGAATCAAAAAAGTGTACCAGAAGGACGTTTTAAAAGTTTTTATACTTCTATGGACCTAAGAGCACTTCAGCAGAGAAATGTAGACTGGACATTTTAATTTGACTCCACACCAGTTCATACGGTCAAAAAGACAAGAATGGTGCAAGGCGCATTGTTTTTGACATGTTATTATCCTTAGAGTGCATGTTCTACTCGCTAGACCTCAATCCCATTTATTACACTGTATGGCCTGTTTTAGAGTCAAAGGTCTACCCTAAACTACATATGAGTTTGGACTCTCTGAACCAATTGCTTTATAGGGAATAGGATTGATTAAAGGACTTGCGACCCTTGAATGAAAATTGCAATAAGCAGTTGCACCTCTGTATTACTTCAAAAAGCGGCCAGTTTGAAACCAATTAATTTATTAATTGCTAAAGGTATTCTCATATTATTATTTTTTTTGTGATTTATTAATTTATTTATTTTTAATAAAGTTACATGGCAAATTGCTTGCCGCAACCTGTACATTTGGTTCACCAGAACCCTATATCTGTGATTAAAGTTATGCTTGTTTATTTTATGAAGAAGAAAAATAAATTCTTCACTAAGGATATTGATTTTTTTTTTTTTTTTGAAAAAAGTATTAAATTTTTTTTTTTTTATCTATATGCAAATTATATTATCATACCTGCGCGTTTGAACAAAACTGAGTTATTATAACCAAGTTTTTCTCTGTTGCATTATCAAAGTTAGACTGTATTTTTACATACAAGGAAGAAATTGCATCAGAATTTAAGTAGTATGAGAAATTTCTAGTTACTTTTTGCTGAAAATTTCAATTAAAACTTCCTAAAAAGTTGAAAAAATTAATTTTTTCAAATTTTCCGGAGTGGAAATAAACTCCTTCGGAAAAAACGGGTTTTTTTTCCGTTTTTTCCCGAAATTTTCCGTTTTTTTTTTTTGACCATTTTCATCTCTATACGTGCCCGATTTCACTTTTATTTACAAATCCGGAGTAAATATATAACTTCATGCCAGAGAAAGCCAGCTTTAGTTTCTTAATTGAGTGAAACATTAACCCGTGGATTCAAAGTACCATCCTTTCATTTAAATCTCTTCTCAACCCATGATTTAATCAAACGATTTACCCGTAGCACCAGCTAGTGACACTACCTAAATAAAATCTCCGTGCTTCTTCCCCAGTCCTTCAATTCCGTGAATACAGCAACACGAGAGAAAAGTTATGAGTCCCTTCCACAGGAAAATTTCATTGTTCCCAAATGCATAATGAACACATGCACCCGAGAAGTCGTTATTTAGTCGGGACTGTTATGATCACAGCGGATAATCCCTGAATTATGAGACAGGGCCGATTTATAGGGCGATTATATTGAATAGAACCTGGGTTCCCCAATGGATTATTGTCTAATGAAAACATGTGATCTTCTTTAGAAGAAATAATTTATGTCTTTGAGTTGTCAGCATGTTGTGACTAAAGGGGAGAGAGGGTGTAAATATGGGCTTCCTAATTCATGCAAGAGACTGCTGACTTCCCGTTAAGGTTCATATTTATTTTGGGTTGTACTCAGTTCGATTTGTTCAATAAATTTGGAAGTTAAAAGAGTTCATTGTTTGTTTTTTTTAAATCAAAAGTTTAAAGGATATGCAGTTTGTAAATATTGATCTGGAACATTTCAATTAAATGAATGCAAAAAAGGAATGAATCTTAACATTCAAATCTGAATGTAAGTGTCTGGAAAGAAAACTAACATTCCAAACATAGCAGGGGTGGGATGCCCACAGGGGGGGAGGGTTATGGCACAAGTTATGCCATCATAATTTTTGGAGGGGATTTTAGTTTTTTTTAAATTTATTTACTGAAATTAAATTATTTATTTTCTTTTATTCTGTTTATATTTTAATTCATTTTTCTTTTGGGTTTGTGTGTGTGTATCGTTGGCGTAGAAGAGAAGTTTTCTAATAAAATAATAATAATAATTAAAACAAAAAAATAGCTAAAAATTTAAAATAATAAAAAAATAAATAAATGAGAGAAAAAGGTGGTTGAGAAAAAAAAGTAGGTGGGGGGATTTGCGACATTGAACTTGAGGGGTTAGGCTCCCCGAAACAAAGCACTGATTTGTATACTTAGCCACAAAACGAACGTGTTAAAATAAAATTTTAGAATAAAATTGGAAAACTAAAATATAAGATAAGTGAGTCAAATAAGGGTCATCCTAAGGTGCATATGCTAGCATCTCGTTCATTTAAGATTTAACTGGCTTCAAATTTTTCCATTCATCAAATGATGCATGAAAATGAAAATAATAAATAATTCCTTATGAATATAAACGTTTCCGTTATTCATTTCAGCACTTTACAAAGAAAGAAGATTTAGTCTTTTTAGGAACACGGGTCCTCAATAAGACCAAATCTGAAAAAACACCGAAAAAGTATTATCAAACTTAAAAAAATAAAAAGGGAAATTCCTTATTTTCAATATAAATAAACATAAAACACATTTTACAAATTCAAAAATACAACGAAAAATCTATTATACGTTTCTCAAAAGCCAACAAAATGTTTTTAAAAACGTAAAAAAAAGGGGAAAACGTTAAATTCAGGAAATGCATAGAAAAAATCAAACAGAAAAAAACTAAAGGTAGTAAAGATGACTCTTTTAAAAGGTATAATATCGATATTTTACGAAAAGAAAATTATCATATACATACCATTCTCGATCATTTTAACATATTTATTGCTAAAAGTAGTCCGTAATAGTGGAGTTTGTAATACAACCGGATGGAGCAGTAAAATTTGTTTTCATAGATTTACTTTCAACAGGTTAGCTCCAAAAAACAGAGAAAATGTAAAATGCGGGAAATTCATAAATAATAAACTTTCTATCCGAGTTGAATCAACATTATAATACGAAAAAAACTGAACCTGACGTAAAAAGATGGATGAAATACGAAAGAAAAAGTAGATTTGGTGAACGCTAAGTCGGGGTTTCACTGTATTACCAAAAATTCTATATTTACTTTAGTGGAAAGGAGAAAAAATCACTTCTCACATTCGGAATTTTGATAAATCCTAAATTTCTGTTTTTTTCCCTTGATTACTCGTGCACCTAGTTCATGCATATATGTGCCTCATATGCAGCACTAAGACTCCACTCAATCTTTCGGTATCTTATAAAAGACACTAGAGACCTAATAAGGCCAATCATGACCTTATTTTGAAACAATCTACTTTTCTAGGGTTGTTAGAAAACAAAAAGAAATGACGGTACACAGTAACATTTTCTTTTTCAATTCGTCAACTACATACTGTTTGACATTTTAAACCGCAACCTTCCTCAAATTTGCGCATGCGTCAGGTCGCTTCTGATTTTATCAAAATAGGGGAGATATTGATAAGAAAGATAACGAATGTGAGGGGGATTTTTTTTTTTTTTTTTTTTTTTTCCGTTGGATTTGTTTATTAGAGATGTTGGCTCGAGTTGAGGCTTTTTTTTTTTAGCAGAAATGCTACCATGGTGCATTCTCTTCAACAAGCTGTCACCCCTTTTTAAAATAGAACCGTTCAACGGTGCTAGTCGCGGCTTTCGAGATCAGACAGTAAATTAGGCTTTCTAAAACAATAAACAACATATTTTATATTAGTAAAATACGGCGAGACAGGAAGAAGCAAAATTTACAGCTAAATAGGATCTGGGAAATTTTGACAAGACTCTTTTGTAATAACTGCAAAATGCTTGTTGCACTTTATCATTAGTTAGGTTTTTTGATGACAACAAAACTACGAACTAGAGAATTTTTGCTATCGCATATTAAAAAGAGGGGTTTGGCCGTATGGCTATACATAGTTTTTTTCGGCACACCAACATTTTACTAAAAGTATGAGATGTCAATATTATTAACTAGTGGTACCTGCACGGCTTTGCCCGTAGGCTCTTCAAAGGCCCATTTGGTTCTCATGTATATTTACAAATAATGGATGATTAATGTCTCGTCAATTGGCTATGTTCATTTGCTTGCTCATGTTACGGTTCCACGTTATGAGAATTTGGTAATTTACTTTTCCACGTTGTGATAATTTGCACGGTAAAATGTTCTTAAAACTGGAATAGAAAAAGAAAAATTCGAATTTTCAAAAAATCGCTTCGAGGTGCACACCTCCAGGCTACGAACTAACTTTGTGCCCAATTTTATGAAAATCGACCGAACGGTCTAGGCGCCATGCGTGTCACAGACATCCAGACAGATAGACTTTCAGCTTTATTATTAGTAACTAGTGGTACCCTCACGGCTTTGCCCGTAATAGAAAAATTAAAAGGTCTTTTCGTTCGGCTGTATATTTACAAATAATGTATGGTGAATTTTCTCGCCAATTGGCTTGTACCCATGTTACGGTTCCACGTTATGATAATTTCGTAATTTACTCTTCCATCTTATGATAGTTTCGTCCTTAAAATTGGAATAGAAAAGGAACCACATCGAATTTTCGAAAAACCGCTTCGAGGTGCACACCCCCATGCTACAAACTAACTTTGGGCCAAATTTCATGAAAATCGGTCGAACGGTCTAGGCGCTATGCACGTCACAGAGATCCAGACATCCTACAGACATCCTACAGACATCTTCCGGACAGAGGGACTTTCAGCTTTATTATTAGTAAAGATAAAGAAGAGGATAAAGAAGTCAGCGTTTCCCAACCTTATCACTTATACCTAACCCTTTTGATAATGTCCAAGTTTCAGGAATCCTGACATCTATCTTTTAGGGGTGGACTAGGATTCGCAAGATGGCGTCAACCTTGGCCTCCAAAGGGCACAAATAAATAAATAAATAAATAAATAAATAAAAGGTTCAAAAAAAAGTGAAAAAAAAAGAAAAGAAAGAAAGAAAAAGGTGGAAAAAAAAGAAGACTTAAAAAAAAAACGAGTTAATATGTGCATCACATGAATTTCTTTTACTCCAATTTAATGTAATTTTCTCATTATTGGCAGTTTTGATGTGATTCAATAGTTTACTTTCTAAATATCACCAACAGTGGCCAAATTGAAACCACATTAAAAAAAAAAAAAATTGCCAAATTTGTCGCCAAGTTGGCGACAAAACTTGGCGACCAAAAGACTGGCGATATATTGCCAAGTTATAACAACACTTGAGTTTACATCGAAATTAACAATGATTTCTCCCCAAAAAGGGGCAAAAGACAGTTTTAGAAACACCCGAATGCAACCAAAAGGGAAGGTTCACAACTAGGCCCCACTAGGAGTCTACGTACCAAATTTCAAGTTTCTACGACATTCTGCTTTTCCTTGCGGGTGGTTTTTTTTTTTTTTTTTTTAGTTGCACACTTCCTACTAATGCAACGCAGAAGAAACAATCTACGCAGAGCGACCAAAATGAATGAATTAAACAAATTTAATGTTTTTTAAATGCAAGATAAAGCTGAACCTTCGAGTCTGTATGTTTCATAAAAGTAGTCAAGTCCTCCGCTTTCTTTTTATCCTTGTCTTCACCCCTCAAACTCTTTTGTCCAAGCCCTCTTTCTCTCCTCATACCCCCCTTCAAAGACCGAGGTAGCTCCTATTCCGCTAATACAAATGTCCCAAAATATTTTCGAGAAGTCACTTCTAATGTCAAAGTGTTCTTTTAAAACTTTGAACGCATTTATCTCAGAATGTTGTTTTTCAATTTTGTACATCATTCAAGCAGCGATGATTCCAGTTTAAATGACCAATTCATTATTTTGTTTTTTGCTATTAAAGCTACATAAATTGCTGACTGTTTCGAGCCAATATTTCAAATGCTTAGAACGTAAACATTTTTTTAATGAAATTTTAAAGCTAAATATTTTTATAAACAACATGGGTTGTTCAAGTGCATTTCCGTTGAAAAAAGATGCCGAAAACTATGGACTGTGTAATTCTGTCATAAGGTTCAAAACATAGAGCAGAGTATGGTGCTTCACTTAACACCAATATTACAGCTACAGCTGTGAATGAATTTAATTTTTTCTAATCATTGCTAAAAATCATGCTAGTAAATTGATTAATTGGTAATTAATTGTTAAAATTAGTTATCTCTTAATGTTTTTGTTGTAAACATTAAAGAAAAAAAATTATGCACTTTACAAAGGACAAAAGTCTAATTTTTTTAATTGAAATTTGAAAAAAAAAAAAAAAACTCAAACCTATGCTTTTATTTGCTTTTAAATCAGTACGTTTTCAATGTATTATGTTACAAATAATATATAAATTCTACTCGATCAAAAATTATCAGTTTTCGGTTATAGGAACCATGAAACAGATCTAGCCGTCCCGAAAATTAAGAAACACGAAATTAAATGATCTATAAATCCGCTGTTACAACACTTAGATGACACGCTTACTCCTTCTCCTTCCTATTGGTAATTTTGTCCCTGTAATTACTTTAGTATTTAACAGTTAGGGAGGTAAAAATTAGGTAAACCAGGGAACTTAATTACTACGAAATTATAGGTATTACGAAAATTTTTGTTTTAAGAAAAATTAAATAAACTCTTTTTTTTTTTTTTGCATTTAAAATTCCTATCTAACGGCAGACAAAAAAAAGAAAAAAAGATACGTTACTCAACTTATAATCACAGTTCCATTTTTTTTCTTTTCGTTCAAAATCATTCAAAAGAAACAATAAAGAAAGTTTTTCATTATTATTTTTTACTTCCAAAGATGCGATTGAAAAAGTGCTTGAAAATCATTTAAATTTACGAAGTTGTGTTAAAAAGTTGTTTTTAAATGGATCAAAGATATTTAATTAGAAAAAGATTGCGAAATAATACATAGATTATGCATTATTTATTATTTTACTATAATTTTAAAGTAAAAAGAGTATTAAAGATGCGGAGCATAAAATTATCTTCACAGCACACATGGTCGAAAACAAGCAAGAAAGATTTTTTTCCCCCTCTTTCACTTTGTGTTAAGTTCTCTTTTCCTCCTCCTCAAACAACTTGGTGGTTACAGTAACCTTCTTTAAAATGAGACAAAATCCTATTATTTACAAAATCTTTACAAAAAGAGCGACTTAGGTGTAAAAAAATAATTAATTAATGTTTTAACGAGCAAACCTTACAAGCTATTTTCTTTAATGAAATCCGAAAAGAAAAAGCCTGGCGTCATAAAAGTGCATAGGAAAAAAACTTAATAATGAGTGAAAAAGAACATAAAAGGCAACAAAAATTGCCGCAGAAGGAAGGGTGCAATAAAACTCTGCAAAAAACTTACTGAGAGCCGAATGTAATTTAGTTCACCGAGCCTATGTCGCGTTAGTGAACTTTGCAGAGTTTTTGTCGCAGGCACAGAAAACAATATCTTGCAAAGCAGGGGGTGTTGTTGCCAGATGGTGTACCTAATTGTCCGCCGCAAAAAGGAACGGGGGAAGGGAACCGAAAGAGGCGCAAAAAAGGGAGAGAGAGAGAACAGATAATGTCGTATCTTCTATCGACTCAAATTTTCTTGCCCAATTTTTTTCATTATTATATTTCTTTTCTTCTCCGCATATCCCTTTTTCGTACATTGCATCTGCTACAAATGCGCGTCACACCTTGCGCAAATACATTTTTTTCGCGCAGCCCTCTTTTTTCATCCCCTTGTTTCGGGGGTGTGAGTGGGCGTTGAGGCGGGTGCTTTTCATTCGCGATTCAGTTGCATAAGTATCCTACCCGTCATTTGCAGGAATACTTTGCCTGTTGTTATCACGCAACGGAAAAACGATTTGTACTTTGCGATGGCCCTTTCCTCCACCCTGTTTAGTTACTTATTTATTTTTTCCCTTCGGGGATGCCTTTGCGGTTATCAGATTTCCCATTCTTCATAGATTTTTCTCCTCCGCTCGTGTCTGATTTAGAAGAAGAAACTCTGTCCAAAATCCAATCCGAAAGTTTGCCACACGTTGTTATGCGTAACGTTGAGAAAACGTTTTACTTAAACCAATAAGTACACGGAATGATAGCGATGCATTCCACTCGTTTCTAATGTCTTGTTGTCACTGAAAAACTCTACAATAATATAGCTGCATTCATTCTTTTAAGAACAAATTCATTCATCAAACATACAATGTGAAAAAGTTACCGTATTACCCCCGCATTAGCTGGCATGCCGCAAAATTCGGGTTTCAATAACACTTGCCAAGTCCTTTCCGGCATGCCGGAAAAATCGAGGTTAGTAAAAGAATAATAATAATACAGTAAAGAATATATGTTCAGCTTAAAAATGAATAAAAGTTCCGTATATACCTTATTAATATTAATAAACAGTTTAATTTTGTAAAAATATTTACTCTACAGAATTTAACATAGTTTTTCAATAAATAAAAATTAAGCTTACTTTTCTAAAAGGAAACTAAAATAATTTATTTAAAAAATACATGAACAAATCGCAGTGACAATGATTGCTTCCGAATTGATTACTTTATTGGAATATAATTAAATCCGTTAATAATGATCTACCATAAATAACAAGCATGAAAAAATGCAATACACAATATTTTTAAAAGAAGGTTATTTTCGAGATTTATTTATTTTTTTCCTCACAGTGGTTCGCTTTCTGATTGGAACTGAATGGTGAAATCTATTTTTGTTTTGTTGCAAAATAAACCTCGAATTATCCGGCATGCCGGAAAATTCGAATTTCCCGGCATGCTGGTCAACCTCGCTTTTTTCCAGCATGCCAGATACTGCAGGGTAATACGGTAACTTTTGAATGGGGTCGTTTCCAAAATTTTAAAAGTATTTTTTACTGAAAGAGAATGCTTAAAAACATAGGATCTGACCATTTTTTGAATCATTTGAATAAGTTTAATATTTAAAAAATTACTTTAATCGGTGCGCTTTCATTGTTTACGCTTCATTCACTGTTGCCATTCACAGAGCAAAATATTTAATTCGTACCTTTACTCACGTGTATTGGCTACGATATGGTTGATAGCAAGCGTAGAGCGCATTATTTAATTCACTTTTTGATTATCATAATGTGGAAACGTGGTAGAAAGATGAACCAAAATACATCATTTGTGACGTCATAAAGACCTCGCCTTGTTTGAAAAAAATCGGACATTTTAAAAAAAGAATTAAAAAATATTTGTTGGGAAAACAAAAGTATTTTCTGGGTACATGGTTTTTTTTTTTTTTTTTTTTTGCTTATTCTATCAATTTCAGTAACTAAAAGCAGTACTTTTGGCTGAAGAAAACAACCCCATTATGATGTTACATTTTTAACTTCCGGAAATTTTTCAAGTTAAAATATAACGATGCTTAGGTGTCCCCTACTTTTCGCCGACATTTAAAACTTCCTTCCCCCTGTTTTTCGGTTTCAACTTCACTTTTCGATACATTTAGGGGGAGGGAATTAAAATGTGGGCGAAAAGTAGGGTAAACCGATGCATAATCGATTGAACTATAAAAGGATTACTTAGGCTGTAATAAAGTCACATGTTAATAATCAAAAACCCTCCGTAATACGTAGGTTAAAACGTTGAAACAAAGCATTGTCCCGTTTTATCCTCCTCATATATTGATTGTAACAACCAATGATCGAGTAACGCTCCTGACGTCATCAGTAATGAAACTCGCGCCACGGCATGATAATTTGTTACTATGTTTTGGGAATGTTTAACATGCAGGGAAAGGCTTTACTGTGACAAGGCTGAACTGATTCCGGTAACTTGACTGTTTTACTGGTAAGACTGTGTCATTTCGATGGTTATTTCGGGAGAATGAAGAAACGAAAAAGAGGTCCACAATGAACGCTATCTACTGGAGTTTAGGATTGAGCCACTGGAGTTAGGGTTAGGGTTAACACTTCACCAATCAAAATACAGTCAAGCCCGCTTAATGGAATAGGCAATTTGCCAGGAAAAATTACTCTAATAAGCGGGATATTTCGTTATCCGGGATAAAAATAACACACATCAAAAATGTAGTACATTGGAATTTTATTACATTAAGCGGGATATTCTATTATCCGATATTCCATTAAGCGGCCTCGGATGTATAACCAGACAGTCAATTGCTTCGTTCAAATGCATAGAAGCAATTTTCACCCGTCATATCTTGATGGGCGATTTTCCATTATGTTAATAATTTGAAAACTCTCTGTATGTTAAGAAAAAACCTTATGAGAAACGGGGTACTTAAGCCTTCTCGTTTTCGCCGTTATTAGCCACAAGGTAATTTAGTCTGCTTTTATAAAGAAATTGTAGGTATACAGTTAATACAAGAATTCGAAATATGGTTTGTGGGAAAGTGTTATTTTAGTGCCTGAAAAATTGGTTCAGTCCGGATCAATATCTATTTGAACTATAACTCCAATCAATGTTTCAAATGTAAGAAGATCAAAATATGCTCTAGGTTAGAATCTGCTGAGTACAAGTATTTTTGAGATTACCTAATTAAGGGCTTCCAAAATGTACGTTGTAAAAATGTTTTAACAGCAAAAAAAAAAGCATTCAGTACACTATAGAAACCCATGACAAATCTTGGTTAAAAATGATTACATAAATGAAGAGAGTAGCTTCATGTTTTTCTAATTTGTTAAATTAAAATATCGTCGCAAGCGTCACAGAAAAGTAAAGAAAAAGATATGGGCCGCCGAAATATACTTCAAACAGAAGAAAAGTTAAATGAAAGAGAGAGAAAGAAAGATTGAGAAAATTATATTAAGAAGAGATCAGCTATTCTAGATAATTGAAGGTAGAAAACTGGGGGAAAAAAAAAGAACTTGATCAAGAGAGATAGATGGCATGATGTTTAAAATGAAATGAAATGGGAAAAGTGACTTAACACCGCAAAACACCACTTCAGTCCAAATTGTTAAGTGTTTTTAACTGGAGTCGCTTACTTTTGTATTTCAAATAAATACTTGGAAGGGTGGAAGTAGAAACATTTATTATGAAAAGTATAGGAAGGTTTTATTTGGAACTAGTGGAACCCTCACGGCTTTGCCCGTAATAGAAAAATTAAAAGGTTTTTTGGTTCGCCTGTATATTTACAAATAATGTATGGTGAATTTTCTCGCCAATTGGCTTGTACCCATGTTACAGTTCCACGTTATGATAATTTCGTATCTCGCCAATTGGCTTGTGCCCATGTTACGGTTCCGCGTTATGATAATTTCGTAATTTACTCGTCCATCTTATGATATTTTTGTTCTTAAAATTGGAATAGAAAAAGAACCACATCGAATTTTCGAAAAATCGCTTCGAGGTGCACACCCCCATGCTACAAACTAACTTTGTACCAAATTTCATGAAAATCGGCAGAACGGTCTAGGCGCTATGCACGTCACAGACATCCTCCGGACAGACTTTCAGCTTTATTATTAGTAAAGGTAAAGAAAAGAAAATAGTCAAATGGGGGGGGGGGAGAGGAGAGGGTTGCTGTCTGTGAACCTCTTCATCACTGTTACATCAACAAAATGAAACCTACTGCGTTTTTGGTGATTCTAATTTCGAAAACTTTCCGAGGAGAATCCACATGAATCCCATTCCTTTCCCTAACGTCATCGAAGATAGCCTATAATTGCAGTTTTAAACATCAATTGGGAAAAAAATCCATAAAGTTAAGGTAGTTTCCCATTTGAGAAACATCATTAAAGAATGTTTTTAGCAACTTTCAAGGGGTAGTTGCATTTTTTCAAGAAGCAACTAAGTTGCATTGCTGTCTGGAATTGCCGTCATTTTAAAATTAATTCCTCTAGAAGAAAAGGATGACCGGCAATAAGAATTTGAATTGGTCAACCGTGAGTCGTATTTTTCTAGCATAAGCAGAGTTGTATTAAGGAGGTGGACGTTTAAGATGTTTTCACAGCAATCGCATTAACTTTATTTCCACTTATAAAAAAATGTAATCCAACATCGGTGTTCTAATTAAGAGAAAGTTAAGTGGTATATATTTCATGGTAAAATATTATCCAACAGTGGTGTTTTAATTAATTGAAATTTTAGTAGTATATTTTCTTAAAAAGACCATCATTTAGTAAATGAGAAAAAAGTACTAAAAGAAACATTTTTATCTTGATAATTTTATTGGATTTTAAAAATAAGCATCTTAAACCAAGTTACTGTAAATTCATTTGATCTATTGAAATATTGAAATTTCCCACAACGACAATAGCATTAAACCTAAAGTCGATACAGCAATGTTTTTTATTACGAGTCTCTCTGAGCATAAGAAACATGTCCCTACAAAGAACGAAACAGATCTGAAATACTAAAGACATATAATCGAAAGATTTGTTACCAGAATGCTTCTTATTTGTATCGATCTTTGCCGAAAGAATAAAAATGTCCTATCCCGCCCCGGGTAACAAACGATGCAATGATAAACATTCTTCATTTAATCTTACCCAATGGTCTAAATACCGGCTCTGTATATAAAAAAAAACACCATTACAATCAATACTCCGTAAAAACTGACATTCGTTGCTCTTTCTTTTGCTCCTTCCCTTGGTCGGTGCGAAAGAACCGCGGTTCAACACTGTCTAAATCATGACGACCCCCGTTACCCCCTGCTAGTCTTGATCTATGGAGCCGATGAAAGCAAATTTCCCGATTGCGGCTCTGGACTTGAGGTGTCCAGCCTCAGCCTTGTGTGGGTAGCAAAAAGGAGCAGCGGTATAGTGTGTGTGTAGGTTCAAATCCAAACCGAGAATCAATTAGGGACATAGATCGGGGATTGGCTTATATGGGGGACCATCCATATATTTAAATATCTTCACAAATTTAAATTGACTAGATTTCGTTTAGTTCTTTAGTTTCCGAACAGAACTAAATGTCAGCAGCCATCAATCGTGGCGGAGAGAAGCAAAGGGATGTAAGTGCCAAAAATTAAAAATTTGGAGATAACCAGTACAAATGGAAGGTGAACCTCTCCTCTGTCTTGGGGCAAAAGATAGTACTAAAAAGATAATAGAATAATGGTCTTTGATACTAGTAGCTCTTGTAGGTGCTGCTATACAGCATGATTAAGAAAAGCTTTTCAATGAAGCCTACCTAGGACTGCAACTTTTTAAACGTGTTTTACTCAAAACTTGAAAATGTTGACTTGCATCCCTTTGCTTCACACTACCTCAGTTGTCTACAAAAAGCAACGTGCAATTGGCACAACCTGATTTTTTTAGACGGGGGGGGGGGGGGATTTGCAGCAATCCGTACATACATTGTATTAACATATTAGGATTTGCCACGTGGCCTAAAACCAAGTGCTCCGAGAGGGAGGCGCTTAGCTCAGAGCACCCAAAGTTGCGTTCGTAACTGCTTTTGAAGTTATTTAGTTTGTGATCAAGACTGAGTTCCAAAACATTTTCATGGGGAGATAATAACAGTAAACTGGAAAGATAAGTAGAGTGCAACCGACCTTAGATTTCAGTTTCTCTTACAGTTTGATTTGAATTTCAAACTTTAATTCTCGCAGATCCAAACTAGAAGTTACATTGGGGGGGGGGGGGGATAGGCACATTTAGTTAAAGCATTTCCAAACCAGACCATCTGTGATTGTCAGAGCCATGAATATGCTTCCTTCACCCCCAGAAGCGGGGAACTTCATAAAATCATCTCCTAGGGTCCTTACTTTTATAATCATTTGACACTGCAGAATTTTTTCAAATTTCATTTTTAGGGAGTTGATTAAAATGAGATTTGGGCAGAGGAATATTCAGGAATGTAACAGTTCAGTTGAGGGTTTTTCATTTTACTCCCTTAACTGCGCCTTCAGTTTTGTTGTAGCATCAACCGGGCTTAGTAGGAAATGCCATTCGTTGGACAATGAACCAATCACCTCCAAGCTTAATTTCAAAAGTATTTATGGCCATATTCATAAAATTCTAACATCTGGTAAAAAGAAAAATTTATTGAAAAAAGTAAAAATCGTTTGAAAGCAACCTCAGCAGTGTTCATGTATTCATGGTCATAATACAAGACTAAAATTGTTACACAATGAAACTTCAATACTGTAGTCTACTAAATCGGCGAGATAATCATAATTATTGAGCGATATTACATCAATGACGATCAACGATGTTACTCAACGATATGTTGTATAATTTGAAGGAAATGTTGAAGAATTCGTTACGTACCTTCAGAAATTTTGATTTCCAAATTTATGTTCCAGCTTTTACCTTACTCGAATATAGGTTCAATGTAAAACTTGACAATAGAATCGGGTGTAATGAATTAATAACTGAAAACAAAGAATATGCTTAATTTTTAGCCGACTTCAAAAATGAGGCGGTTATTAGTTCATACCGTATAGACAGCATTGTGCATTTCATTTCTATCGGTTTGTTCAGTTCTATGAATTCATTCCCTTTAATTCTTCAATTGACAACTGTCTAGGTTGACAACTGTCAACCTAGATTGACAGTTGTGTCCTGTCAATCTGTATATTGACAGGACACAACTCCCAGTGTCTTCGTCTTGTGTCCTGCCAATATACAGATTTATATGTATTTTTTCCTCGTGTTTTCAAAAAACACGATTGTTCTTTTACATGCTCTGTAACTTTGCATAAGAGCTGTAATAATGCTGTGATGATTAGCTTCCATTAAAGTATCATGCATTTGAACACATTTTTTATAGTGCATCAGCTAAAACACTTTGAAAATCGCTTTTATTTTTTTAAGAAAAAAATTATTGAAATATTTAAAACTAACAAAAGTTGGAAAAACTTATAAACTGAATAAATTAAAATTTTCAGCAACGTGAAATTTCCTGAGACCATAGTGTTTACAAGAAATTCCTCTTGTACCCAATGAGCATGGCCGGATTTAGACTTAACGGAGCCCTAAGCTATTTCAGTTATGGGGCCCCTTTTGTAATTTCTCTCGGTGGTGTAAGAGGCATTTTTTAATCCCCCCCCCCCTTTGCTATGTTTGTTTCCTTCCTCTGATACATACAGCAATACTTTTACTTTTTTGATCGTGTTTTTAATGTGTTTTCCCTGATGCTCTCTTTTTGGGTTGACTTCAAGAGGGAGAATAGTATCAAAAGACCCAGAACTCCCTTTAAGTAGACGTTAGAATACAGTAAAACCTGTGAAGTTGATCACCCTTGTAAGTTGACCACCTGTCTAAGTTGACCGCTTTTTTGCAGGCACGGAATTGGCCCTTATCATATAACTCAACCTTTGTAAGTTGACCACCTGTGTTAAGTTGACCACTAAAGTAGTGCACTTCAAGTCGGCAACTTGAGGTTTTCACCGGTTTCACTGTATCCCCAATTATAGGGGGTCCAAGGGTTTCAACCTCGGAGAAAATTTTGAAAAATAGATATAAAATTCTGCATTTTGAAACCTTATATAATGTATATTCAGTAAATTACCGCCCAATAGCCAGGGCCAAAGCAGAAATACATGAAATACACCGCCAGCTCAGTCATTTCCTGACGAGGACTGCAGTTTCGTGCTTATTAGCACTTCCTTCAATCCTTGAGTTGAACCGAACCATTGCTTCGGTCCCTCGTCTGGTCTATGCTAATTCTATGTTAGCTACCAGTTTGTTTGGCACTCTTGGCTTCCTTAAGAGGTTTTCCATCTCCAGCTCAGGTCACTTTCCTATGCCGGGATGATGAGTGCTAATAAGCACGAAACTGCACTCCTCGGCCTGGAAATGACTGAGCTGGCGGTGTATTTCTTATATAATGCAGTTGGAACTACAAAAATATCAGGACAGAAATAGGTAAACAAAACTTTTCTAAAGTTATATATTCTATCGTAAATTAAGGTAATAAACAGTAAAAATTGTTTTTTGATTCAACAAATTAATGAAAGCAGTTGACAGAGAGAAAAAGCCCGGGAAGAGAAAAGACAATGCATTGTTACTTGCTCACATTGGCTTTCGGTGCAATTAGTTTTTTATCACCCCTTCAACTCACCGACAAATACAATAATGAATTAAATATAAAATGATCAATAGTAAAAAATGCTTTAAAAGAAATGGTGTACAGATTTAGAAAATAGATAACAAAAGAGTAACGTACTGCCCATTTGAACTATTCATAATTTATACACATGATAAGAAATAAAATTGGAGCCTACTTTGCTTAGGATTTTCACAGACTTATCTAATTATTTTCAAGGACTCTAGAACAGTTGAAATTATTTAACGCACTTCATTTGTACTTTCCAGTCTCTGATATTTTAGCACTTGATTGTAAAATGAAATTTATTTTTTCAAGTACTTTTCTTTTCATTTTTTCTTTGGAACGAATCATGCTAATTTCCGGGAATTGGGGTCCCTAACAAAGCGGGGGCCCTAAGCTATAGCTTGTTTAGCTTGTACGTAAATCCGGGGCCTGCTAATGAGACATAAAACATTTAAGATGAAACACAATTTTGTGAGAAAAAAATAGTTTAAACTCAAATTAATCTCTATTTTTTTTTAAATCTTTCGGTATCCAAAATTACTATTTTTTAAAATGATACCGAGTGCAATTTATTTAAAAAATATTTTATTTTTTAACAAATAGAAATTGGTTAAAAGATAAAAATTTTAAATAATTGTCATTTTTTGATCATTTTCCAGCAATTAAGTCGCGTAAAGGATAGCAGATGAGATTTTAATATGATTAATCTTTCACATTGTTGTATTAATTAAGCTATTTTTATTCTTGATAATGATGGCAAAAATAGGCCCCCTTGGAGCGATGAACACCGAAATCGACTCAGCGCCTGTTTTCGTATAGGTTCATTTATTCCAAATTTCATCTATGACGTAACATTACTTTCTGTGATATAGCACTCGCAATGAACAAGAAAGAAAGTTCGATGGCACAACCTATTTTTTTATCATTTTCCAGCAATTAAATCGCGTAAAGGCAAGCAGATGACATTTTAATATGATTAATCTCTCACATTGTTATATTAATTAAGCTATTTTTGTTCTTGATAATGATGGCGAAAATAAGCCCCCTTGGAGCGATGAACGCTTGTTCTAAAGTGATGACTTGAATAGAAAAAAGCCTGGAAGATCTGGATTATTTTCAAAATTTTGAAACTTTTAAAAATCCGTTATTCACAAATCTATGGCTGCTTAAGTTCAGCCTCGACATTACTTTGCTAACTTTGTTAGCAATTATTTTTTTAATTGCCATTATTCATTTTGTTTTGGCCTCGATTAAAAAGCTTTTCCCATCAGTCAACCAATCTACCACCTACCCAAGACAGAAAATGTATACTAAAAGCATTGCATAATAATGTATCAAATAAACGAAAATAAGTTGCCCCCTTCAGTGCAGAAACTTTTCAGATACTTACCACAATTTTCATTCTCTCTGATGAAATCATCGCTCTTACAGCAAACAGATGAATCAATGATCCAAACCAGCCCGTCATTTATAAGGGATGAACACTCATAAATATCTTTTCACTTAAGCTACAAGAAGCCCAAATAGAGGAAAGATCGTCACGAGATTTGACCCCTCGTTCCTCCCCCCTTAAAAAACAAATCGTTTAGTGACGCCGGATTAACACTTGAGAGGGGAGCCCAGGATCAACAGGGGAACAATCCGGATCCTGATTAAGAGTATCACTGATAGCTTTATTTCCCTGGAGGTCATGAATAGGCTTTTGCACAGTCAACAGGGACAAATGGGAACGTCACGCGTCGCCTGCCCATATTTTTTTTCTCAGCCGTTGTTCCCCACTTGTTCCCTTTTAAGCTTAATCAGACAAACAGTGTGACGTTTTGATATCGTGCATCTTTGGTTTTAGGGGGATCTTTTATGCTTGGTGATAAAATCTTTGCACAAAGCTTTAGCCTATGAAGCGATAATGAACTGCCTTGCAATATTTTTCCTTGGTTTGCCTATTTCATCCGATAAGAATCTTCCCAATGAATAATTTATTTGTAAGTAACGGGGTAGATAATTAAAGGGTGTTTTTTTTTTTTTTTTTTTGGAGGTATAGAACATTAGGTTCCTATAAAATACAGTTAAATGGTCTTAATTGCCATGAATTTGGCTTTATTCGAAAGATTATTCTTTGCCATTTTTATTTAAATATGCTTTCCGGCATATGGCCATCTTGGCTGGCTCGGAGAAAGTCCAATCGGAAAGTCCTATTTTCTATCACTTTTTGCAGAAATGGAGGCAGTATCTCAGCGATAACGTGGTGAATGTTCTCTTCCAAGGCGTCAATCGTCTGTAGCTTATGGGTGTAGACCAAAGATTTCACATAGCCCCACAAAAAATAATCCAGTGGTGTTAAATTGCATGATCTTGCAGGTGAATTCACGGGTCCATTGCGCGATATTATTCATTCACCGAACGTTTCTTTCAATAAATAAATGTGCCACGCGCTGTGTGGCATGTTGCACCGTCTTGTTGTCCATTCATGATGGAATGGCAAACCAAACTAAACACAAAACAAGTGACAACTATCAAAATGGCACACATATCAAACAGTGTTGCCAACTTAAAGTTCTATACCTCTAAAAAAACAGCCTTTACCTTTCGGACAAAGGGGACTGTCGTTATTTTCAAGGCACCTTTTAGTGGCAAAAGTATATTTCGTGGAGTAGGTGCTAAAATAACAATTTCCTTGTACATCGTTTTATAAATGCAAAATATAAGAATGTAAGCAAAATCAAAGATGTGGTGAAAATAGCTAAATGACCGATTATCCTTCTACTATTGTTTCATAAATATGAGCAACAGGAACGCAAGCCAAAACGAAATGCTGTCCAAAAACAAGTAAATAACCGATTTTACTTGTGCATTTTTCATAAATGTAAGCTGTAAACATGTTATTAGAATGTCAATTGGATAGAAACTTTATCGAAAAGATGTTAAATGACGAATTTTGCTTGTACATCGTTTCATAAATGTAAGCTATTTGAATGTAAGTTAAATCGAAACTAAGTCGAAAAGAAACTAAATGACCAATTTTTGTTGTACATCGTTTCATAAATGCAAGCTGTATGAATGTAAGTTAAACCAAAACTTACCCGAAAGGAAACTAAATAACCAATTTTGCTAGTACATTGTATCGTAAATGTAAGATGTAAGAACGTACGTTAAATCAAAACGTTTTCTACATTGAAAAGGAACTCACGACCATGTACATTAGTTTTGCAAATTTAAGCTTTAATAGTTTTTTTTTTTTTTCTGAACATAAGTAAACGTTTTTCTTCTCATAAGAACTTTTTCTGGAGCAGGTTTATATCTCCAAAGTAAAAAGCTGACTTAGCTCAGTTTTAAGTCAAGCTGCATTATATTGTAAATACAGTTGGCCCTTTTTGCTATTTCTTTGAAATCTATTTCATTAAACAGGTATTTCCGTTTTAGAGAGAAATATTTCCTTCAGGTTATCTAGTTTTAGTTTTTTTTTCTGTACCGCACATTTCACCAACTGACAGGGTCCTATTAACTTCCTGAAGATAAGAGAAGCTCAATCTCCTTTCAGGGCTCCCTGCTTTTTGTTTAGGGAACTTCTTCTAAATTCTACATACATTGAAACAAAATTCACAAATGCTACAAATATCTCTTCAAAAGTGACCCTTCACAATTCAGATTAAATTTTATTTTCTGCCTCTCCCTCCCTGATTTTTTACATTACATATGGTTGCATCGAAATTCTGTGGTTAATTGTTGAATCAGATTTATCATGCCAAACAAAAAACTTCATAAAACTTTTAAATGTTACAAAAATACATTGTAACAAAGTTGGACTACATACTACACATAAAAATAGCTTGTTCTGACCACATTTTATGAATCTTGTCTCCATTTTTGCTCTCAATTTTTCAATTTTTTTTTTTTTTTTTTTTTTTTTTTTTTTTTTTGATTCAATTCCAATGTTTGCGTTCTGTTTAAAAATTAAGGTTTTGGCTCAGTTTTTCATTCACTTATGTATCTCTCTGAAAATGCTGACAGGAAGAACAAGCATCTACAGTCTTTACGGTAATCAGGTCCTGCCTAGAGGATAAAAAAACGTACAACGGATCAACACTTCATCAATGAAAAGTATGGCAATGAATTTGTTAGTTTTTTTCTTTTCTTTTTTTTTTTTTTTCTTTTTTTTGACAAACTAAGATGAACACACAACTTTCGAGACTTTTATTTCATATTTCAAATCTTTGCTAGCCATTCATTTTTAAAATTCCTCTCACAAAAAATCCATCCCTCCAGAGCCAAACCTAATAGAATTGGAAATTTTTATTCGCAATAACTACGTGAGAAAATCTTTACCTCAAGAGAACAGAACGCAATGGAATAAAACACAAAAGCATTTCGAACACATCGAACATAAAGTGAAACAGAAAGTCCCTATTAAATGGTGCTAGGACAAGCAGGAATGACCCTTTGGGGCGGCACCTCTGAACGAGCTGGGGGGGGGGGAGTTGCGGGGGCGGCTCTTCGAGAAACATTAGCGGCAGCATTGATCGCTGAAACGGGGCATTCGCTCGCAACGCCACCTGGACGTCCAAGAAAACATTATGTGGAATTAAATCTCCATTGGGAAACAATTTGCATCGAACATTGAGGAGCGTTCCACGTCAGGCCTATTCCTTTGTTTCGCATTGCCACGCATTTGGTATACAGCAGGCAGGTTGTAAAAGATTCTTTCGATTTTGGAGCAAGGCGTGTTACATTTGGGGAAGGAGAGACATTTGGACGATTAAGTATGAAAGCTAATTGGTTTGAGAAAGATAGTTTCTAATAGTTTTCGGACAGATTGTAGACGTTTTATGTGGAAGTGACAAAATTGTAAAAACCAGTAAATGAACCATAGTTTCAATTTAAGAAAAAATCATGTAAAACGGCTAATGGCTGCGTTATAAGGCATAAGTTTCAAAATGAACACAAAATATCAGATACTTTTATCTGAAACTATTGGGGTTGTTTAAAATATTTCAAAGTAAATATTAGATATAATTTCTTTGTTTTTGCATTACTTATCCAAAAAAAAAGTTCTGTGCCATTTTGGGATAGTCTGTAATCATATACGGCATGCATTAACAGAAAAGACAGCGGAAATAAGACTAAAAATTTAAGGACATAAGTTTTCTGCATAAAAACTTTTTTTTAAATATTTTTTGCAAACTATCAAACTGATTCTTTTGAGAAAGTTCAAAGATGTTTCAAATGCACTGTCTCCTTGTTTAATGTTAGTGATTACTTAAATATAATAGTAGTTTCCCGCCAGGAACACACACACACACACACACACACACTCAATCCTCTCTCTTCGAAAAAATTTTGCAATTAATAGCTATATTAAGATGGTATTTATTATCCGCATGTGTTTTAAATTATAATTATCGTGATATCTAGATCTTTATGTATGCAAATCGCAGGTACACAGTAATATGTATGCACATAAATAATCTTTGAAAGTACTTTCATACTGTTTCGATTAGTACATATAGAATGTAAGATCTATATATCATTATTTGCTGATATGTTTTTTGTCCCTATTATCTGCTTTATTTTATTGTTGAAATTCTTCTTCGTTTCTTTTTCTTATTGAAATTTTAGTAAAATGATTAAAATCCTTCTGTATCCATTCTGTTTATCATTTATAAAGTTTTAAAAAGACATTTTCTGCATTTTTTTAAACATTTTCTTTTAATACGTCAAAAAACTAAGCAGAAGAGGAAATATTTCTACTTTTTAAAGTTTCTACTTTTTTAAGTTATCACACTCTTTATAGGATGCAACATATCGTCTTAAACTGTGGAGCTTGAATTTCTCTTGAATGAGTTATTTAATGAATATTAAAAAAAAATTACTTTAGAAATGGTCTTTTGAAATGGGGCAAATTTGTGCCAATTAAGTTGTTACTCTGTAAGACTACTTGCTGTAGGTTTCTCTTAACAATAATAAGGAGAATAATACAACTCGAACACAATCTTTTCATTCGAAAGATCTTTCTTCGTTAGGACATCTACGCATTATGTTTCATTTTTTTTTTTTTTTTGCTCAAAGAAGTTTTTTAGAAGCGAGTACATAAAAAAAAAAAGTGGGGGAAAAGTAGTAAGCTGTATAAGACAGAAAAAGAATTTCTGTCTTATACTGAATTTCTGAAAAAAGAACCATAAAATTATCAAATAGAAATTGACGAATTAATTTGATTGTTAGAATAAACTATAAGAATCTTGAGAAAATGTAATACAGTAAAAACCTCAGCTAAGCGTCACCTTATTTATACTTCTCTCTTAGTTGTACGTTGCGTTTTAAATAATCACTACCTTATGTAAACATTAATGTTATTTCCCTTTCATTTATGCGTCAGTTTCCGAGGCTATTCATAATACTACAGTATTGTGGCAATTAATTTGGAAATGTTTTTTTTTTTTCGTTTTATCACACGTAAGCGAACGAATAAGCACTCAAATTCAGCTTAGAGTTCAAATGGCAGTTAGTGTCAAACTAGTAGCTCAGGTAAGTAGCAGGCATATAAATTCTTCCGCCAAGTGGCTAGAAGTTGGCAGTGTTAGTTGATCGCTTGTTGTGGGAGTAATTAGAGTCATGGATATCAGCCCTGAAACATGTGCTTAAGTAATTGCACTTAAGTGAACACACTTCTAAAACGTTAGAAAAAAATAGGCAAAATACGTGGAGAGAGTAAATCAAGTGTCGGGAGGATATGAAAGCGGTTTAAGACAACAGGAACCAACCGTATTGGAAAATACGGCCGAAAAGAATCAACTTCGGTTCGTGACGACAAAAGTTTACATCGAATGAGTGTTACGAATCCTCAATTAACTAGTTTTGATCTGTCCAAGTCCATGGCGGCAGCTGGTGTTGACATTGCACCTTTAACAGTGAGATATACAGGCTTTTAGAACGTGGGCTGAAAGCATATTGACCAAACAAGAAGCAGCTTTTCACGCCCCGCATGAAGAAAAAAAGGTTAGAATGAGTACGGAAATGTAGAACATGAACTAAAGAGGACTGGGAAAAGGTTTTATTTCCTGTGGTTCAGGGATTTAGATCCAGGTTCGTGAGAAGGAGCAAAGGAGAACCTCTTCGTCCGCACCACATTAATCAAGCACCCAAGTATCTACCTAAAATGATGTTTTGGGGTTGTTTCTGCGTTTCAGGGACATAATCCCTTGTTACCGTAGAAGGAATGATGACCAATGCCAGCTAAAAGTCAATATTGACTCAAAATGTGCTTCCAACCATGTCTAAACTTTGGCCGAACGAGATCACGTTTTTCATCCAGACAGCGCGATGTCACACATTGAAACAAATTTTTAATTTCTGCTCTAAAAACAAACTTACTGTACTGGATTGGCCCGGAAACTCACCGGGCTTAAATCCGATTGAAAATTTGTGGGCTATTGTTAAAAAACATCTTTATAAGTTTGACAGTACTAGGATGGAAAAGCAAATTTCGTCTGTTATTGACATATGGTATAATGACGCTGAAATTAAAACTATAATTGCCAGTCATTTCATGCCAAAAAGTGTCTGTGATGTTTTTAAATCTCAAAGAGGTTATATTAATTATTAGTTTCAAATGTATTCATGAAAAACTTGAATAAAACCGATTTTTTTTTTTTTTTTGAAAAAAAAATGCATTTCCCAATTAATTAACACAATACTGTATTTACTCCATGCATTTTTTTCTGTTGTTTTAAAAAGTTCTCTATTTCAAACAAAATGTCATACAAAATTTATTAGAATGAAATTTAAGAATTTATTTAACTTGGAAAAGTTGAAGTATACTTCATTGTCAAGGTGAGCATGGTAATTAATTCGGTATTTGATTTACATTAACGAAGTGTGTATGGAAAATTAAATTGTTGAAATTGAGTTAACGTTTTTTGAACATTTTGCTGCTATTTATCTATTAGTAAACTAAATTTCATCCAAGTGAATTGGAAAAACTGCTCTGTTCTCGCTTCCTCATACTCACGCCTTTCTTCTAGTTGACTCTTGCTGTAAATGTGTTTTCAGTGCAAACGGAGACTTATAGCAGAAAAGCAGAATTACAGGCACGCTCAAACTTGATCCTTAAAATGTTGCGACAAACAAACAATTTTGTTTTGGGGGGGGGGTGATTAAATGTATTTATTTCAATGAGATTTCGTTTTTAATTCTTTATTTTTATTTTTTAAGACGATTAATGAATTTTTATGGAAAAAAATGGATTAGCTGCATTGGTTAAAAGGTGCTACTATTTCATTTGTTCGTTTATTTTTTACATGTATGTTTTATCAGATGAGCGAGGCTAGAAATGAACTTAAAATGCTAAGAGTATTTTGCACTAAGTTACCGCCCTAAGACAGGGCTAAGGCAGAAGCACATAAAATACACCGCCAGCTCAGTTATTCCATCCGAGGACTGCAGTTTCGAGCTTTTTCGCACTCATCAGCCCGGATAGGAAGTAACTGAGCTGGAGGCGAAAAACCTCTTAAAGGAGCCAAGAGAGCCATACAAACAGGTAGCTAATGTAGAATCAGCACACCAGATGAGTGACCGCAGAAGCACGAAACTGCAATCCTCGGATGGAATAACTGAGCTGGTGGTGTATTTTATGCAAGAGGGTATGTTTAACATAATTTACAGTCTAATTAACTGAATAATTATTTGATGGAAGAAATAATCTAAAAAATCATGGCACTTTCGAATTAAGTGGTACGGAAATTTTCAGTGAGAAAAATTACAGAAAATTGTTTTTCAAGCCAAACTTAAAACCCTTTTTTTGAACTAATGTGGTTGTTCTAATGTTCAAAACTGGTAGTGTTTTCCAAATGAAACAGAAATTAAAATTAAACTTTCTTCCTCATTTAGTGCCATTTTCTTTTTGTGATTTGTAAGAAGTAATCCAAAACATTATCGCACTTTCAAATAAAGTGGTACGGAAATTTTCAATAATTTGTTTTTTCAATAAATTGCTTTTAACTAAAGTTAATATCTTTCATTGGAACTAATATGATTCTCCTAATGTTTAAAACTCGCCATAATGAAATCGAGATTTTTTTTTTTTTAACTTGTTCTCCTCACTTAGCACCATTTCTTTTCGACGATTCGTCGAATATAAGCCAAAAAATTATGGCACTTTCAAAAAAGATGGTACGCAAAATTTCAGTTTTTTTTTTTTAACAGAAAATTATTTTTTTTTTTTAACTGAAATTAAAATCATTCATTTGAACTACTATGGTTGCTCTAATGTTTAATACTGACAACGTTTTCATTGTGAAATCGAAATTAAAATAAAACTTTATTTTCCAATTAGTACTATTTTCTTTTCTTTAGTAAGAAATAGCCCAAAACATCCTGGCACTTTCAAGTAAAGTGGTACGGAAAATTTCAGTTTTTTTTTCTGTTTACAGAAAATCTTTTTTTTTAAACTGAAATTAAAGTTCTTCATTTGAATTACTGTGGTGTTTTTAATGTTTAAGACTGGAAATGTTTTCATAATGATATAAAAATTAAAATACAACCTTTTTTTCTCTCATTTAATACTATTTCTTTTTCTTTAGTAAGAAATAACCCAAAACATCATGGCACTTTCGAGTAAAGTGGTACGGGAAATTTCCAACTAAGAAAAAAAATTGCCGCACAGAGTATCCAATCGCAACGGGAGCTGAAAAAGCGGAGCGCTCTCCCAATGATAGCTTTCAAATTAATTCCCTTGTCCGGGAATACCCGAGTCAACGCTTTGGATAATCATATTGCACTCATGCACCTAATCAAATTAGATCCAAGAATGGACCAATTTCCGACGGACTAACGGAGCACTGGACATTTGTCATTGTTAAGGGGAGAGAAGGAACTACAAGGGGGAAGAGGGTGTAAGCTGGATTGCTCTGCCATCAGGCATTTAAGCAGTTGGAGGGTCGGAAAAACAGAACGAATTCTCGACATTTCTCCAGATTGAAGTACCCTTTGCCAATTCTATAAAAAGACATTTTCCAACACTTTAATACACAGTAAGTTAGAGACATAATGAGCAGCGAGAATTATAAAAAAATACTAGAAAGAACACATTTAAATTTGAAATAGAAATTTTATTTTATTTAATAACGGAAGGGCACAGAAAAAAACACCCCATCAGTCAAAAAAAAAAAAAAACCGCAAATTTTGAGAAAAACGCATGTGAATGTTCTTCCGATTGGATTTTCCTTTTTCATTGCCTATTTCTCAACACAAATTGCAGTTGACTTACGGGGATCTATACAAAAGATAATAGGCTATTCGAAAAATATACTTTTGCAACCACTAGATGGCATAATTATTCCGTTTCCTTGAGAAACGGAGTTCTTCCCCTCAAATGCTTAAGTTAATACTTTTCAAAAACGATTTCTCGTTTTTGTTTATTGCTCTCATTTGACAGAAGTTTGATGTTCCTTTGATTTTTCAGATTACCATGACAATAAGAATAAATCTAGATCGATGTTTTTAATATTTATTTAGAGAGACTAATTTTCGTTGTGTCGTGGTTAAAAATTGTCTGTGTTTATTCGGAGTTTACCTAAAGTCAATTTTACATTTAAAAAAATATTTTAATGTAAAATAGCATTTTTTCAGGAAAAACACCAAAATAGATAAATTTAATAATTAAACTTCGTCTAAATACAAAATGTCCATGGTATTCATATCCATCGTTCAAGATTGATAAGAAATAAAAATACCATAACGATATACGCTGTAAATACGATCTTTAAGATAAGTGCACGGGTGCACATTGTGTGCCCATAACACGCATCCTAATTACCATTTTTATTTTTGTGGATATGCCTTGTATTACCTAATCTGAAAATGACCAGTCATAACATGAATGGTGCGAATTACTCTCCATTTCCATTATATTCCATTTGTAGGAACAAGAAACACAACGAGTCCCAATTTGTGACTGCGGGAAACACTATTTGAATTCCAAAATTCATATCAGTGGCTGGGATGCTGGATGTTTATTTATTTTATTTCATTTCTTTATTTTATTATTATCTTGAAAATCATCAAGACTTTCTAGGAAGCAATAATGTACTTTTAAATTAAAAGAGCGTATTCAAAAAGTTTAAATGAATCTAACTTTTGAGTTATGCATTTTTCTTACCAATTTACTTAGGTGAAAATGGTTTTCGTTACAAAATACGAACGTCGTAAAAATCCAACGTGTAACAGATTTTTTCCTCCATGTTTTATGACTTTTCTCTAATACATAACTATAAAGTTAATGAAATGTAAACGCTATTTTTGACCCTGTATTGCATGTATTCAACTCATTTCTACTTTGCTTTTCTTTTTCTGTTACCTAAAATAATTAACTAGCAATCAAACTTTTGAAAATCAAGTAATTCCTTTTGAGCATTAAATTAAAAACATAACGTTGAAATTTCAAATAACAATAAGGAAAAAACTATTAATAAGTTTTTTTTAACTATTTTTTTCTATTTGCCCAGAGTGCGGATATCGTTAATTCTTTTCTATGAAGTTTATAAACGGTGGCGTTACCAGAGAAAAAAATCGGAAGGCATACGACAAAATTTCGGAGGGACATGGGATTAGTTTTGTCCTTTTCCATGATCCAACTAGTATTCTGTGACCATCACGAAGCTTTCTTCTATAGAGGGGCGCATCCAGCTTCTTTATTTAGAGGGGGTCATTATCGGAAAGGGAGGGATCAAAGCACAATTTTTTGTTAAGTAGGGGTTCTGATGCGATTTTTTTTAAAATATGGATCCCCAAAATGCAGTTTTCGGAAACCTTTTTTCTCTTTGGGGAGGGGGAGGGAAGGGTTCATGACCAGATCCGTGAGTGCTTCTATATTTATATTATGAATTATTTGGTTTAACGTATAACAGTTTATGTAATAGCTACTATAAAATTGCGCTATACGCAAAAGCGGGATGATCTCAATAATTGGGAAATTGGAGATCTTAATTCATTGCCGTTGAATTTTTGGTACCAGTACTTGTGCACATATCATTTTTCCATTGCATAAACAGATAGGGAAATATCTACTTGCATAGAGTTACAATTATTTAAAATTTTTAGTTGAACAACCTGAAGCATTCATCCCTGAAACAGCAATCAATGGGCCGGATCATGTTTTAATACAACAAATTAAATTACAAACCTTCCATCGATCAGCATTAAATCCCTCAGGATAGTTTTCTGGCTCATATAAAGACGCAGACGATTAATATGAACCTTAATATTCTATCGTTCCAAAAGTTTTTCCTTTGTAGAATAATATGTCATCTGCAGGACATTATGTAGTCCAACTAATCATGTTGTTAAGTTTCGTTCCCGCTTGAAACTGTCCCCTATTCCCTGCTCCCGAAGTGGTAGCAAATGTCACGTCGACTCGGACAAGCTATAATTCATGGGACCGGCATGTCATTCCTAACTAATTGAATTACATGCAAAAGGGGGCATTATGGATCAATGGCAATACTGTGATTCACCACGTCATTCCAATCCAGCAGAGTGTCGCTTAAACACGCGAATAAATTAATGAACCAGAAAGCATTCCGCGTACCCCCCGGTTTATAAAACAGGGCATTTAAACACCCTCTAAGTGGTCGCTGCGCGCGTGCGTCCTGGAGACCCGCTTCCAGCATAATCCAATAAAGGAGACATCTCAACGCGATCCCCTTCATCCTCCCTTCCCCCAGTTATTGAATGTATCCTCGTTATGCGTCGGGCTTTAATGCGGTAATTTAATTATAGGCGGTGGCTTTCAATGCAAGCCGCTGCTTAAGTGACAGAAGTATGGAAGTTTGGGATGACCCTGCGCGAAAAGATCGTTGCGGCCGTTTAATTCCTTTAAGATACAGGGCGCCTTCGGGGAAGTCGCTTTATGGGGATCCGAAGGGCAATTTGATTGTTGTAATAAATAAATCTTTTGTGGGTAGTTTAAGATTTCGGCACGGTGGTAATTGTGGTTTGTAATTAAAATAATCTCTTGGGTAGATGTATATCGTGACTAAAACAGGAATGTTTCGAGTAGCATTTGTCTATCAAATTGAATTTATGATGAAAATGAAAAATTCAGTTTGGTCCTTTGGATTCAAAGCTTTGATATAAATTTGAATAAAGTGGAAGAAAGAGTGACGCAGAAATTTCACGCGATAAATGTTACAGTTCGTCTGTTAGAGAAAACGATTTTTCTTTGGCCGACGAGTGAGATAGTTTTTAGAGTTTTTTTTTATCTTCGTCTTCTTTTTTCCTTTCTATTATTTAATCATTATTAGTTTTTACGTTACCTTCGCCGCCCTTGGCAAAATTATCTTTACTGCAGTTTCGCATCGAAGAGAACGCAGGTACCGCCATCTAGTGGAAACTGGAAGTCAAAATTATCTGCGCCATTGACATCTGCGCCTCAATAGTTGAACATGAAATACTGAATGTCGATCAGGGGGTCGCACTAGGTTTGCAAAAGGCTGAATAGCCTAACGCTTAGCTAAATAGCTAAAAGTATATATCGCGATTAAAACACAAATGTTTTGAGTAGCATTTGTCTATTAAATTGAATTTATGATGAAAATGAAAAATTCAGTTTGGCACTTTTGATCCAAAGCTTTGATACAAATTTGAATAGGAGGAAGAAAGCGTGGCATATAAATTGTGAATTAAGTTCGTCTGTTGGTGAAAAAATAAATGATTTTTCTTTGGTCCACGAGTGAGCATTTAAGTCGACTATCAAATCTAAAACAGGGAAAACCTAGATCCGATAGTTTTTATAGTCTTTCAAACGTCGTCTTACTTCTTATTTTCAGTAATTTATTCATTGGTGAATTCCAGCTGTAACGGAAGGACAGTTTTACAAAAAGTAGATGTATTTTATCTGTGAGCCTATCAAAATACATATTTTTTTTAAAAACTGATGCATTCTAAAATTTTACCCTGTATCAACTTATAGATAATTGTCCTTCCATTACCATTTTTTCTGTCCTTCCGTTACCATTAAAAACCATATAAATTAAATGTATATTCAAATTATAACTATGCCTCATTAACAAGGGGCATAATTCCGCTTTGCATAAAAAAACATTAGTTTATATACCAATAGATTTTTGGTGAACTAACTGAGATGTAGTATTTTGGTAACGGAAGGACATCAAATTGTCATCTTAGAAATGAGCCTATTTCATGGTTTGAAAAAAAGGATATTTTAATTTACTTAATAAAAGGTTTAACTAGAAATTCAAAATATTAAAGTCAGCCTAAATATTACATTCTAATAACAATTTGATTTAAATTACAGTATGTAACAAAAAAGAGATTTTTCGCTCTGTAAACACACAAAGAGAAAACTTGATTTTGCCCTTGATTTTCTGAAGGTCATCAAACTATATAGAAACGAGCTGATGTGCGCATCACAGGACTTCCTTTTACTCCAATTTAATGTCATTTTCTCAATATTGGCAGTTTGAATATGATTCAATAGTTTATTCTCTAAATATCAACAAAATTGGCCAAATTAAAACCAGATTTTAAAAAAAAATCGCCAAATTTGTCGCCAAGTTGGCGACAAAACTTTGCGACCAAAAGACTGGCGATATATCGCAAAGTGTCCGACAAATTATAACAGCACTTGAGTTTACATCGAAATTAATAATGATTTCCCCCCAAAAAGGGGGCAAAAGATCCCTTTTAAAGCATACGAATGCAACCAAAAAGAAAGGTGCACAACTAGACCCCACTAGGAGTCTACATACCAAATTTCAACTTTTTAGGACATTCCGTTCTTGAGTTATGCGACATACATACACACATACGCAACATACGCACATACTTACGTACATACAGACGTCACGAGAAAACTCCTTGTAATTAACTCGGGGATCGTCAAAATGGGTATTTTGGGTGTCTGTACGTTCCTCGGCACATATCCACGCGTGGTTGGGTTGAAAAAAACCTCAACATTCATTTGGGGGTGAGCAAAATGGAAATAAGGGCCGATTTTTGGATGAAAATGTTTTCGCGAATACAATACTTCCTTTTTTGTAAAATGAAGTAAAAACAGGTTAAGATTCAAGAAATTTACTTATTTCTGAAGAGAGTGGTATATGGCAAGTGACAGAATATTAATTTTTAAAATTCAATTTTCATGTCTCCTTTTTCCTGGAATTCACCCACTGTATTTTTTACGTGTTCTTCGAATTCCCTCGGTAAAATTATATCCCTGGTGCAGCTTCTCAAGTGCCTCCTTCTGATGGAAACAGGGCGTAAAAATTATCTGTGCTATGGACATCCGCACTTAAATGATTCATAAAGCAATGTTCATGTTTTAAGCAAAATGCAATTTTTCTTACATTTTCCAAAACCGGTGAATTTTTACGAATAAAGAACAACAACTCTGTTCCTGTCATTGGAATTGACAACATTACTTTACAGAAGAAGGATTAGGTCTTTTAGATACAAAATAACCTGCTCAAATATAATGCTTAGATTGTATCGCAATGTTTTTAAGCAAAACATATTTAAAAGCATTTAAGTATCATTGTTAAAATTCATCCTTCTATATTAGAAGAAGAAAACGCATTTATTTTCATATTAGTTAAACATTTTTTATACCTTTTAGCGATATCTGAATTTTTCTTGAGGAATTTATTCAAAGTTAAACCTCGGACATCAAATTCCACTTTCAAAATATAGCCACTCTTAACCGTTTATTGAAAAGGAAGGGAAAAGTGACGGAGAAAAATGTAGAAAAAAGTTCTGCCATTCTTAAAAAATAAAATAAATATTCGACAGGGGAAAGAACAGATTCGATCCAAGAACAAAACAAAAAAAATGAAAAAATGGCAGAAAAATGAAAAATTCAAAAGAACTGACCAGAAGAAATATGGAGCTGCAACTATCAACGAACGAACACACATAAACTCGCACCCACTTTTTCATCTTTCTCAACCCCAGCGCCCCCTACCGCTTGCTTTCTATATATATCTTTCACTTTCTCTCAATAGAATTTTCTATATATCTGCAGATTCTAAAATGAACGGCTTTTTAGCCAATCCATCATCCCAGTGTCCATTTCTTTTTCCCCCTTTACAAAAAAAAATTAAAGAATACCCCCCCCCCCCGTCCCCCACCTTTTCTAAACTTTTTTAAAGATTTTTTTTCTCATGAACCCAAAATGATGAAAGTAATATTACATTTTATTCTTAGAAAATCATCTCGATTTTTATTCTATTTTAGAAATAAACGGTTATGAAATCAACAAGAAGTTAGAATGATACTTTTAGGGGGAAAATCTTTTCAAACATGACGAGTAGGTTTAGAGGTGTCACAGGGGCCCTTTCCAATTCAATTAACTTAACTTAACTATCCCATTAAACGTTTTAAAATTCATTTCACTTTAACATAAGTCAAATCTTTAAACTATTGTTCAAAAAAATCACAATCATATTTGAATCCTTTTTTATTGCTATAGGAGTAGTATTAGGGTTAGAAATCATTGTAATATTGCGATTCTTACATTAATTTTTTGGTGTGAAATTATGGATTTAATTTCAATTTATAAAAATTAAGGAAACCATAAAGTACTTTCGCCTCAAAACTATAATATGTCAATGAAAACGGCATGTAGTACTGCAATGTAATCTCAATATGGCTTTACGAGCAGAATAGTAACTTCTTCAAAATTTGCAAATTAAGAGTTTCTGAACATTTAAATAAAACTAATATGCAATGACGCTGTGGTTTTTCTTAATAACGTAAACAAATACAACGCCTTGTCCAATTATGCAAACTCAACATAGGACGATGAGTCTGTTTAATAAATCTAGTCCTCGAGTTATTAACAAAATAAGAATGTTTCTGATGATTACAGCTTATTATTTTAGGAATTTTGTGAAATTTTATAGGATTTAGAATTTAGCTGTCTTACAAGTATAATGTTTAAAGAGATTTTCCGTCCATATTCGCAGTAAATTAGTTCACAATATTTCAGTTCTTCAAAGTTGATTGATCGGCTTCAAGGGAGCATAAATAAAAGTTTTAAAAGTACCTCATGACCATTTAGTGAGGAAAAATTGTATGTGGGGGGAGCATCTTTTACTCTCCTGTGCCCCTTCAAAATCTATTTTTGTATCCTTCCCTGCATCTATTTATGTATTAATACACATACACATAATGTGTAAGGTACTTGTGCGATACCTTTTATTATCGGACTGATTTTTTGGCTTGTACGACGACTAACCAACTGACTATTCTCCATTGACTGATAAATGTAACATTCATGAGCACTAATTTGTTAACTATAATTTGATCATTCTTTCATTCGTATGGGCTTATAAAATCTAGAATAATAGAAAAATTGATGTGATTTTAGAAAAATTAATATTACAACTGTTCTTTATGCATGTTACAACTGATTCAATTAAACGTTAAGACGCCGTATTTTATCCTCGTGTCCAATTTCAATCTCGTACGCTACTCGAACGCTAGGTGCCACGACCGGGGAATTTTGTTTTTTTATTGTGGTTAAGAATATGAGCTAGTTATGGTAGTTTCATGAATCTAGTCCACTGCGTAGCCGTTACAGAGACTTTTCCTGATTTTTAAGAATGTGATTTTTGCAGTAGGGTAGACCGGGGCACGTTTACGCAGTGCCCTTTTTTTAAAACGAATTATAACTGGTGAGCTAACAGTCATAACATATTGATATTGCTCTTTAGCAAATATCCTCACAAGTTTTTGAGCATCAGTCGAGCTTCGGTCTAGCATGCAGAAAGAATAATCTGTTTTCAACCAAGTCAGGAAATTTTGAGTTGAACGTTTTGAAAATTATTGCGAATAAATAATACTTAGCTAAGAAAGAACAAATATAAAAAATTAGCAGAATTTTATCCTTTTTTGAGAATTGTATTTGTATGAACTGAAATGTTATTAATTATTTTTTGCACGTTAAAAATGAATCCAAACTAGGCAAGTTTACACGTTGACGTCTGAGCACTTTCACACACGTTCTTACTGTGTCTTGCTTCTAAAAGTGCCCTGACGCTTTTTGCGCTCCGAACTGTCTCAAAACTTTTTAGTATTTTCAAGCTATTTAGTTTTGAAAATCACCATTTAATTTTTAATTGAGTTTCAAATTCATATCTTGTAGTTTACAATCATGTAGTGCTGTCTTCATGCCCGTTCAGCTTTTACTTTATACACTATTCAGGCTGTAATGAATTTGCTTTATTTTAACGATGGTAATATATTATGTTCAAAGCACTAACAGAACCACGTTAGATGTCAAAATAAATATGCGTAAATATGTCCCGTATCTGAGGCAAGTTTACGCAACTGACTTGGACTCAAAAATATTTTTTTTAAAGGTTAAAAACACAAACTGAACTATCGCTGAATATACCAATTTTGACTCCATTAACTGCTTCATAAAACTGCAATGTCTAAAATTTTCTAAGTTAAAACATACAATTTTAAAAACTCATTGAAAAAAATCCGCGTAAACGTGCCCCGGCCTACCCTACTACTTGTAAATGCGCTGTTTGATTTGCGGAATGTGTTTATTTTGTTGTATTTAACATATTTATTTAGGGTAAGCTACGGATTGAATGATCTGGGCGTTTTGTTGCATTTTATGTCCATCGCGTAGGACAGAAAGCCACCATATTAGTTAATAGGAAGTTTTTAGTTTCGTCCCCTACCAGAATTTGGGTAAAATCGATTGCAATGACGATGATGCATTCCAAAACACGCTTTTTTTTTTTTTTTTTTGAAGACAAATATGGAGAAACATGGACGATGAACTCAAGGTGCCTGATGGAAGCACAAATTGTGATTCGGTGCAAAGAACAAAAAAAAAAAAAAAAAAAAAAAAATCATTCGTGGCTTTGTTTGGGAGGTTAAAAAAAACAATCTTACGATTTTTAACTAAATGTTTTGTACCAAAAATGTAAAATTTTCGATGTTTGTCTTTATATGATGCTAGTTGTGTATTTATCAATATTAGCTTGTTTTCAAACCATTAATAATTCTTTTACAAGATGTAATAGAGCGGCAGGGAAGCAGGGTAACATTTTTCAATTTTGGCAATAGGGCATTTTAAAAGAAATTTTTTAACAGAAAACAAATTGCTTTTGTATATTTAAGCTAGCTTAAATATCAAGCGTAGACTGAGTTGGTGGTATTATAGTGTGTAGTTTTGATTCATCGTAAGGTATTCAGAGCCAAAAAATAGACTGGGAAAGAGATGAAATATAACGCCATTATCGTACCAGTTCCTATTATTTCTAATTTAATATAAGATCAGATTTCGTTTCCCTAATACTTATGAATATAAAACGCTTAACGAGACAGTTTAAGTTTTGATCCTGAACTGGGTATTTTTTTAATCATCCATTTTTCGATTAAATAGTTTCAAAATTTAAATTAAGTTCTTTTCTTTTCTCGTGATTATTTTCAATAAATCCTTGAATATCCAGCTTTCACTCAATATTCCAACAGGTAATTTTCATTTTAAAAAAGTAACGGTAAAAAAAAGAAAAAATATTGTAAAAATATTGCTAATGTGACTGCTTTCTTGACATTTGTTTCTGAGAAATATGTATAAAGTTATCAATCTTTTAAGTGTTATTTGCTTCTGTCAACATAGTTTTCAATACAACATCTGCGAATTTTTAGTTTGTGCTTGCTTTTATTTGAGTACATTTTATTTTATTTTATTTTATTTATTTATTTTTTTTTTTTTTTCCAAATTGAAGTGAGACGAATTCCGATCTTTATTCCTCCTGAGTCTCACGACAAAAACAAACGTCGAAAAAAAAAAACCCACGTAAAAAAAAAAACGACAGCATTTTAAAATGTAAAAATTAAAAGGCCTATGAATAAATTCATATTCGTTTTCTAAGATTAGAATAATAAATGTTTATAAATTTTTGATTTAACTTGAAGCATTAAAAGTTAATATTCCTTTTTGCAAATTAGAATTCTTTCAAGAAAAGAAAGCAGTTCAAGTTCAAAAATATTGTCTCAAGCAAAATGAGCTAATACGGGAACATAACCTCACATTTAACATCTGTTATTTTAAATTTAGTGAGCTGGAGCCATTATATCAATTTGAAAATATAGTGATGATTTTTTGAATTATATGTTTCATGTGCAAAGTATAAAGGCAAACAAGAGAAAGGCCCCATTTGTGAGAGCTTCACCTCAATATTATTCCCACGGCAGTAAAACTATATGTACAGATTTTCCAGTAGAAGCCGGGCGAGTTGTTGCTGATACGAAGGGCGTGCTCGACTCGTAGGTCTTCCCCCCCCCCCCCCCAGCAGTCAGACTGCTTATAGATTTCTCTCTGCCGTGCCTTAACATTTCTCAGCGTGTTGTCTTTGTGATTGGAAGACAGTGATCACTTGATCCATTGTGATGACGATGAAATTTGTTCTCTGGAATTTTATATTGTATGCTTTTTCGCATCTATTGATAGCGTTAATTGTAATTTTTCCTCTTTTTTTTTTAGTTTTGATAATTATTGTTATTTTTAATTTAATTTTTTTTAATTTTTTTGGAAAAAATAAATCTTATAAACTACTTTTTTTTTTTTTTTTTGCAATATCTTTTATCTTGGATATTTGTACGTTATTTCAAACGCTATTTGATACGTTATTTGGTACGTTATTTGATACGGTAGATATGATGGCTCCGGTGACCCCCCCCCCTTATTTATTTAATAAAGTAAAATGCTTTAAGCAATTCCATTTCATCTTTAATTACTTCAAAAATAATTTTGCATATTTCTTTTTTAAGGATTTTTGACTTTATGTGCTATTTGCACAATATCATTTACACATATGAAGCGAAAGTCAATCTCACTTTCGGATCAACTCACCAATCCAACCTCTCCTCCAAACCTTCCTTTGCCATCTTCCAAACGAAAAGCAAAAGACGCTAAGAACAATTTTTGACAGTAAAGGAGATCTTTATGACGATTTGGGACTGGGGTGGGCTAGGCTATGGACCACAGCGTCGACCCTCCCCTCTGCACTGCCATTCCGCGATTGTCGCGGGAAAACGATCGTTTGGCAGAGGGGTGGATGGAACCCAGGATGGCCGCAGATGGCAAGGGTCGCCTCTCGTCGCTTGCAAATGTTCTGTTCAAGAGGTCTTTACCGGAGCCTGTTGCCTGACTGTTTCGATGCTGACTTTTTCTTTTTTTGTATCATTCGTATGCTTTATCGTTTATTCTAGTTGTATGTGTGTTTTTTGAAGGGTTTATTTTCGACGATTGTTTTTATCGGTATTCGGGAGAGATAACTTAGTTATTTGAAAGAGGAGAGAAGAGGAATAGCATCACGCTTCAAAGCAGCCATATCGTTTAGGTTATAAAATTCTTTTCTTGGATAGATATTCTATTTATTTCCAGGCGAATACAATAATTTCGAAAGTTTATTTATTCCAAAAAATTGTTATTTCTAGAAAAATCATTCATGCGTAAAAATTTTACTTTTATTTTTTCTTATTTTTTAAGGCTGTTAAACTTATTTCCAGATATTTTAAAAATAATAAAATTCACACTTGTTGTAAAAATCATCAAATTCAAAGTTTTTCACCTCAAACGAATTTTTTGAACAAAATATGAAAAATTGGAGTTTTTTCAATAGAAGTGCAAAGGCTGCTTAGGATAATTTAGTTAAAAAGGAAACCACCTTGACGGTATCATGTAGTAAGGTGTTTTTAATTCACAATAATTTAACACGCTTGATTTAAAAATAACTTTTAAAAAAATTTTATGACTGAGTAATTTCTTTATCATAAATAGTGTGCATTAATACTTATTTCCTGCATCAGTGATGAATATTGCTTTTTAAGCAGTAAGTTACAGCCAGGGTTAAGGCAAAGAACTACATGCAACATACAGAAAGCCTGGTTATTCTTATGGCATAACTAGGTTGTCGGCATATTGCTTGCAATTGCTTTATTTTCTATTGTGTGATTTTAATCCTCATTTTTTTGTAGTTCCGCTTTAATTATAGTACTGACTAGCTGTATCACCTGGTGATGCTCAGGATACTTCGAAAATAAAAATCATCTCAAGTGCCACATGTTAAGCACTCAGACCCTAACAAAATAGAAATAATAAAAATCCCCTTCAGAACAAGTGTCAACAGCTTCTAAAATATTCCCTTTAGAAAAAGGATACCAGTCTCTCAAAATTCCTATAGAAATAAGGCTATTAGTTCCTAAAATTTATCATTCAAACAAGGACAAAAGTACCTAATAGCTCACATTTAAATAAGGAAATTTGTTCTTTAAAAGATCCCCATTGGGGTAAGGACTAAGTCTATTTCTAATAAAGTCAACACTTCCTTTAAAAATCCTCAAGCTCTATTACTAAGAGAAATATAGTAGACATTACAATTAGAATAGAGATAACAGTCCCGAAACAGCATCTAAACATCTGGTGAATCTTGGTTCTTGGTGAATCTAGTTTCTTGGAATACCTTGGCCAATGCAAATATTTTTCTTCTGTTAAATTCATATGGCTTGCAGCTCATATCAGTGAAACGTTTATAAAACAAGGAAGACACAATGTCTTAGATTTGCAATGATTTAATGAATCATCATGAAGAAACTTCGGTGGATCGAACGAGCATTAATCATGAAATCCTTGTTAAAAGTTTGCAAAAAAAATAGAACTGTTCAATAAAATTGAGCTAATAACGAAATCCTTCTTAGTTTATCACTCTTTTCCTCTGTTAAATCACATTCCATGCTGCTCACAGCTCATATCAGTAAAAGCATATAAAGCAAGGAGGACACTCATGAATCAGTTTGTCCGGCGACCAGGGCTGATTAGCCAGACTTAGGAAACATCCATCAAATTCGGCCGATGAAGCGCCCCGATGATGAAGGGTGCAAATCCGTCCGTACACCGCAAATACGCTGGATGTGGGGTTAGAGGAAAGTCGCCAAGCTCTAACCCAATGTTTGCCCTGCACTTTTGCATTGGATTTTCCTCCAATGGGATTTGGTGTAAACGAAGCGGAGAAGAGGGATGATATATATTCAGTTATTCTTTTCTTTTGCTCAACACAATGTATCTCTATTCATGTAGAGAATCCTTCCGAAAATAGCGACACCTTAAATATTAATTGCGTCAAGGATGTAAACCAGCATTCTCGCTTGTAATGAAAATTTGAAATGTTGGACCTTCGTTTTTTTAGAAAAGTGAAAACATAAATAAGTGGCATGTCTGGAAAGAATAATCGTACACGGCGATATTTTTTTTTCTTTTTGAATTTGTCAACTACACAAACTAGGATTTCTAGAGCAATTAACGTCGTTTTAACACTGATAAACTAGTGATTCATGAAGAAGCAAAATTTACTGTCGAATAAGATCAAGAAATTTAATAGTAACTTATAAATAGGTAATAGTAGTTATAAATAGGTCGGCGAAATGCTGTTAATAATTTCAAAGGTAAAAACCGCTAGAACATTGATCCAAATATTGAATATATATATATATATATATATATATATATATATATATATATATATATATATATATATATATATATATATATAGAAAAATTCTTAATGACTGCCAAAAGACTATCATAACCAGCTCCTCTTTATAAACAGAATACGAAATTAATTTGTTTTCTTTATTCATGTTGTGCTTAAAAGTCGATATAACTACACATTAAACTTATTATACAATAAGTCATCACTAGAATGAAGTATTTTGTTATCTACGAAACCAAACCCCTATTTTCACACTAGTATTAGGCTTCAATTTACGCAGCATTTCCGAGTTTTTGTCTGAGGCCTGTGAAATAAAAAAACATTTTCTTCAACTTCATTTGAAAATATGGTTATTCGGAAAAGTATGATTATTTTCCCTAAATAATAGTTTTAAGTCTCTCTTGTGCTGAAGGATGCCCGAAGTTAAATTTTTCAGAGACGGAAATTTTCTCAATTTCGCCGAATGATAAAATACGACCTAGCACGCATATCTACATCTAATAAGAAGCGACTAGGAATCATTTTAAAAAATGCAATATGGTCTGTAAAATTGCCGAATGAAGGAAGTTTTTGAGAGGTCACACAATGACCTCCCATCGGGACGCTTAGTTGAGCTTTAAAAAAATCGTGAAAACAGTTTTTGCGTCTTGATGAAAGTTTTGGCAGCGATTCATTTATGTTTCATTCTTAGGACAATGGTTATGGGCAGGTTTAGAGCAGTAAATACATACCGCTGATTACCTGCACAATGTAGCGATAATATCAGTTACTGCTAATCACCACTGATTTAAAAAAAAATGCTTTTATTTCGCAGCAACCAAATAAACATGTTTGCACCATAAATCTAATGTAATATAGATTTCAAAAATGCACAAAAGAATGAAAATGGAAAATTATGCAGCTACTACTGTTTACCTTCCCACGGCAGAACGGTTATGGGCAAAAAATTTCAAAGATGCAAATAAATGAAAATCAAAAAAATTGCAGTTACATCCGTTTGCCTACCCACGAGAGAAAGTTTCCGTTCTACCGTGAGCAGGTAAAGAGCAGTAAGTACATACTGCCGAGTTCCCGCACAATGTTGCAATAAAAACGGTTACTGCTAATTACCACAGATAAAAAAAATGCTTTTTTTCTGCGGAAACCAAAAAAACATGTTTGTATCATAAAACTATAGTAGTATAGATATCAAAAGTGCAAAAAAGTGAAAATCGAAAAATCTGCAGTTACTGCCGTTTACCTGCACACGGCAGATTTGCTCACAATGCTTTTGCATCTTTCTGTTGATTCATTCTGTACCATTTTTGCGACTGCGTACAACCCCCTACCCTCATTTTCAGCGGGTGGCCCGTATTTAGACCACTTTTTCTAGTTCACACACTCCGTTTCTGGGCAGCATAAAGCATATGCTGGAAGAAGCATGTGTGTTACTGCCGAAGTTTCCAAATAAAGGGTGATCAGAATAAAATGTCCCAAAAGTGAAATAAAACGGCAAAAAAAAAAAAAAAAAAAAAACCAGCGGGTGAGTGAAAAAATTTTACTCTAATTACCCTGTATAAATATGATGAAAGATTAGTAAGTACTTGAGATTGTCCAGTTACGTATGAAGCATAAATTCATCAGCCAATATGCTTTGAGAACAAACGTTGATGTCCACCTACTGAAAAAAAAAATTATTGAACATAAAGTCGAGTTACAGATATTTCAATGAATACTGTGCATTTCCTGACTTTTATATTCTGATGCTTTTCCAAGATCCTTTCTTATCTGTTTCCAAGAAATCCTGTAACATCCTGGGAGAGAGTGGAAACGGAGAAAATGTTCCCTCCATAAGCAACATTTGATTGCATTTATTCCCCTTAAAGCCACCTATTTCAAGCTCCTAAACTCCAGATCATTATTTATAACCTTTCATTGCTTATTCAGCAGGACCTGCATCGAAGTAAATTATACGCATAACTTCTTAGTTATCTCTCGCTTTCTGAATTACGCTTGGAGCGCAGGTCACCAACAGCAAGCTTATCTCCGTTATTTGCCGAAACAGAACGATGCGAAAATTCCCCAAATTTCGGGAGGATCAGCTTAAAAGTGATTGAAATCAGACGGAATCTGGGCTTAATCTCCTTCATAAGAATTGGGGAAAGTAATTCCTTAAATAAACGATAGATCCACCCTAGGTCCCTGAGACCTGCAGTGTATGCTAATAAAAGCAATGCTAAAAGGATTTTGCCGTTATCTTGCTTCCTCTCTATGGGGAAAAGGGCATGCTCATTTTCTTCCTAATCCTTGCTACTCAAGAGCGAGAGACAGTTTAATTCGACAGAGATAGTGTAATGATAATCGCAACGCCAGCGAATCACAATTTCGAACAGGGGGTGGGACGCAAAGAAGAAGGGGGTTTGAGAGGGCCTTATCGCATTATTCTGGCGAACGATTAAATCCGTCCGCCTTTTGTTGTAGCAGCTCATTTGGCCTCATTTAAATGCAATCGCAGGAGCGACATTTAGGTGCAACTTCAGAACGCAGAAGGGATTTTAATTTTGTTCATTTCGTCGCTTATTTTTGTCGGCAGCGCCCCCTTTTATTTATGGGACATAAAGCTCCGGGATTAAAAAGGTACGAAGGGCCTTCAGCAGATCGGCGGAGGGGGTGTGGGTGGCAGTGCTACGCGCAATTGGCTGAGATGAGTTATGTGCCGCGATTGGAAACGGCAGATTCAACCGCCCTCCGACAAAGGAGTTTTGAGTTACGGCCTAACTTATTTGGCGACTTATTTGTTTAAGAAATTTATGGCATAGAAACTATCACACAAAATGAGTAAAAATGTTACTACAAGCTATTTGAAGGGAAAATTATTTGAAATGGGTTTAGGAACTAATGGATTGTTTGACTGTCTTTTATTCTTGTAAGCTGAAATGAATTTCGTTAAAGATGAAATTTCAAACTCTTATCTGGTCTGCTTAGTTTGAAACTTCAATACTAAATGCTGCAAATATTTCAGAATGTATAATGTGATGCGGAGCAAGGTGATTTTACAGTAGTTTCTCAAAGGATTGTCTATTTTCCGCCAGAATTACAAAGCATAATCCATGACTTAATGCAGTAAAAACGCAGTCTTTTTTTTTTCTTATGTATGGGGGGAGGAGGGATCGCACAAGACAATTTGTTTGTTTTATTTGGGGAGCAGGGGAGCTGTTTGGTCATAAAAAGCCATAACTTTCTCATGTAAAGTGTTCGTAACAGCAGGTTCGGCGAGAATTTAACCAGGTTCTGGGGCAAAATACTATATTAGGGGCACTCTACTAAACCCTACTTAAAATATTCTCCCTTTGGTTGCGCTTGTGCCCGGGTCTATGGCCCCGTGGATTTGGTCCCTGACGTCTGTTTAACAGTCCTTAGTTATGTATTCGTAACAAAATTCATGGAAAGAGGCATAACCGCAAACGATCAGTTAGAGAAACTTTCTGTTGATCATTATGACTTCGAAAGGGTGAAGAGTTTCACTTATCTAGGCTCCATTATCACAGACTCTGGAGGTAACACCGAAGAAATACAGACTTGAATCATAAAAGGAAACCGGGCATATTTTCTATACAGCTACCTTCTGAAAAACAAATTGCTGTCGAAATCATTAAAATAGACTGTATAAAGCAATCATTCGATCGCTTGTGATATATGGAAGTGAAACCTGGACCTTGAATAATAACGATGAAGAAGACCTACTGATTTTTGAACGAAAGGTCATACACAGAATCACTGGTCCTTTGAAGGTGGGTGATCAGTGGAGAGTAAGAAGTAATATTGAAATTGAGAATATACTTAAAGGAAAAAATATAGTTCGCTTTATAAAAGCCCACCGTCTCTTATGGTTTGGTCACATTAAGCGAACAAACAACAATTTTAGACTGAAAAAGATCCTGAAATGGAAACCTTTGGGAACCACACACAGGGCCAGAGGAAGACCTAGAAAGAGTTGGTTGGATGATGTTCTTGCAAACCTTGAAATAATGAAAATCCGCAGATGGAGGGAGAAGGTCGGTCAAAGGGCGGTCTGGAGTAAAATTGTGGATCAGGCCAAGGCCCATAACGGGCTGTACTGCCACTTGAAGAAGAAGAAGAAGAAGAAGTTATGTATTCGTATAACTATTCTTTGGCAGAAAACTGAAAACAAGAGTTCTGAGTTGCAAAACCTCCCACAGTTCTTGTGCCAAGTAATTAAGTTTTCTGTAAAAGTACCGTTAAATATGAAAAACTAACTGAACTGATTAATTCCGAAACAAAATTAGTTAAAATAATAAATTGAAAGTTAACTTTTAAATTGAAGCGGGTGTGAGCATGTGTCCTTTCCCATCAGTTTGAAATTGGCTCGTACATTGAAGATTTATGCTATTGTTACAATTTTTTTATTGCAAAATCTACATGAAACATTTGTGATTCCTAAAAAAACTAGTATGGGAATATTTTTAAATAAAAAATTGAGTCACTTTTGAATAGAAGGACAAATGAGCAGGTTTAATCTCACGTCAGTTGAACTTTTAATCGAAAACTTGTCCTTAATTATTACAATTTTTTAACTGCGAAGTCCAGAAGTTGAAACGTTTATTAATTCCTTACAAAATGAGAATAAAAAGTTGAGGTCGTTCTATAGTAATTAATAATGTTATTTTTTTTCTTTACTTATCTCCAAATAACGATATTTATTGATAAGAAAAGGAGCATTGTGAAACAGAGTGACGAACAAATAATTACTACAATACGGAGTCGAATAATTGTGCTATGCTAACTGATGTTCAAATACATCTAATTGACTTTCAGATAATTTTCATGCTTTTAAGAAGCTGATTAAAATCGTATCCAGAAATTGCTTCATTGTATCAAGAGCGTATAGTAATTCGCGCAATATCGTGATTTTATGAAGAATGGAAAAAATGTTTGTTGCTAAAAAATCACTTTTAAAAATTAAAATAATTGGCAAGAAATAGATTTGAACGCTTTTCCGTACATGCAAAATCTTTCGTAGATGTAAAAGTTAAATATTTTTAAAAAATGGTCTGAAATTGATCAACCGAAGAAACCCTCTAAATAGCTATAACTGATTCTAATTTCGCCGTAAAAACAAGGCTTAATTAACTTTTAGCTGTTCAAAATTGAATAGAATATTGTTCCAATCAAAAAATAAAATTTTTGACTGAAGTATCAAAAAACAATCCGACGCAAATAGGTTTATTGTACTCAGAAACTCTCATCTGATATCATTTGATCTCTCAAACAATGTTATGTATGTGTGCGGGGGGGGGGGGTAGAGCAGACAGATAAATCGACCGACACCCATAATGTTTAATGAGTTATTTTTTTTAATTTAATTTAGTTTCAACTACATTTTTTCGAGTCGTTACGCTAGCTTACATGCTTTTATTCAGTATAATTTACCGATTTATTTACTCAATTCATATTTTTTGTCAGTTCTTTTTTCTGTTTGTATTGAAAAGTAGGATAAAAATTAAGCATATGCTTATAATCTCTGGATATTTGTATTCTGATAAGTGTTCAATGTCATTTTTAAACATATTTTTCTTTTATTATTTTCATAAGGAGACCAAACAATCTTAGATACCTTTAATGTTCTTTGTCGAAAAACATATCTGTTAGATATATTTCTCAGGGTGGGGGGATCAAAAACTTATGTGGAATATATAGGAGAGTAAAATTTCTTTCAAAAATTAAAGCGTTGCTCAGAGTTTTTACGAAAGTGAATGACCCACCTACACTTTGGAGATGAAACTGAATAGCTCCCTTCTGTAGATAATTAAAATAAAAATGCTTCCTCCTCCCTGAAGAAAAACGAGATGTAAATAGCCGTCTTTTATCCCAAAAACAAAACGAATCTAAATCGTCCTTATAAACTGCACCAAAATGCATTTTCATCCGACGACAAAATATATTTCTAAGCTATTTGGAAACGAGGACTCGTGATGTGCAGACGATCAAATGATGCGTCGAGTGATAATCCGAAAAGACTAGAAAACTTTTCTGTAATTTGATGGAGACCAGAGATAGGCGCAAGCTGTTCCGACAGCAAAAGAAACGAAGCGAAGAGACGAGCAAAAACATTATTCCAGCTAGAGACTAATGCGTAATCATTTTACATCTGCGAGGAAAGTAAAGAGGAAGGGAGACTCTGGAAAGCCAAATGTCCCCCAGCAGTTCCTAATGGAATTAAGTGGAGGAGGGCCTTGCATATGTATGCGACAAGAAAGCGATCATTGATGAAAATCACTGCAAAGAACAGAGAGAAAAGAAAAACGGATGCATAAAACAACAGCGGAATATTGTCCCGAGTATGTCTTGAGGATGAGATTGGGGGGAGGGGGGAGGGGGACGGACGTCTTCCATCAAGCTAATGGATCCTGCGAGTCGGGCTTAAAAAGTTGCGAGTGCGATTTTTATCAAGCTAAAGAGGAGAGAAGAAACCTTTCTTCTTGATGGCAGATGCATATGATGAGGCAAAAGTAGATGCATAAATGCATCCGCAATTCGCCATTCCCATTTAACATCCGTACCCTTCTTTAGTCTTTCGCCTCCCACGAAACGAAGGCTCTGGAGCAGGCCGGTTTGTGCAGATCCTTCAGGCGGCCATTTTAGAACGCTTCTTTGGGTTTGTTGCACCTGAAGTCATTAGGTGAAGTCATAGTCCACGGTCATGTGTGGGACAATATGAACAAAATTTTGCTTATAATTTCATCTAGACACAAATTAATAAGGGCTGGCAGTTAAAAATTTGTTGTTCCAGTGAAAATGCTTGACTCGTGTGATTTACTAAGCAAAAAAATATTTTTAATTGGCATTTCTTTAATGAAGTTCACATGTCACGTGTGGGACACACTTTTGGACATCAGCTTCAGAGTTCTTGATTTCTAGCACTATATCCTTAGATTCTGTTGTCGAATATTTTTTCCGTATGTACTTTACTTCCCTACCCTAATTACTATCTGTTAATAATTTCAAAGAGATACAAGTAGTGGGCCATTACACAGGAAATCAGATATTTTATCACTCACACACGTGACAGCACTATATTTTAAGCCAAAAGCAATATTTTAAAAATGTAACAAACAAAATATTTTTTACCTATGAAGCCACACATACACATGTCATTTCTTAGGCAAAAAAAAAGACTTATTACACATCTTGAAACGAAATATAGGTCTGTCACGTGCGGGACAAACTGTCTGCTTTTTCGTGGAATGGCCCATTTATTGGCTATGACAAATGACACTTCATAGTCAAGCTTTTAACAGCAACCAGTAAAGAGACTAATACATGTATAAGAAGTATGAATGCGATAGTAAAAAGTACGATGTTAAAATTATTCCTTCGTTTTAAAGAATGTTTTCATTCCTGTTGCTAACCTCTGCTACGACCTTTACGTCGGTCGCCAGTTTAGGTTTTAAAATGTTGGACCAATTTCTCATGAAACACTCTCATGTCGGCAGTTTTGGTAATGCGTTTTACCTGAGCAGTTTTCTGTATATTTTGAAGAAAAAAAAGCCAAAATAAACACATAAACGAAGTTTTAAATTTTGAACGACGAGCCGAAAGGAATAACTGAGAAACAATTATTATTAATACAAAAAATCTAAGCAAACCAAAGACAAAACAGAAACAAGGACGAAAGAACGAACACTAAATCAGAGACAAAAAACGATCTCCTGAAGGAAGGGGAACAATTTATGATGAGGTGTGTCCCCAAGCAGTTCCTTCAAAGATGTATGGAACTGATTGAAGAATTTGTAATGAATATGATTGAAATTAGGACAATCGGAGAGGATATGCAACACTGTCTGATTGACATTGCATGTGTTGCATATTGGAACAGATTCGCGGCAAAATAGATGTTTGTGAGTGAATCTTCTGTGACTGATACGAAGACGGGCTATTATAACTTGTTCTCTTCTGGTGATCTTTGATGACTTGAAACCTTTCGTCGAGGGCTGAATAGTTAAGAAATATAGACTACCGAAGTTTTGTCTATGCTTAAAGCTGCTATTACGTTTCATGAGCTAACGTATAAAATACTCATGCAAATGCAGTGAGAGTTGACCACTTGTTACTGTTGCAACACTAACTAGAAGAAAACGTGCTTTGAGAGTTTCATCAGTTTCTGTATACAAGTTTTCCTATTTTATTAATCTACCATACACACTTGTAGGTCACCGTGGCTCTGTATTAAAAACTTCGCTTGATACTACAGAGGTTGTGGGTTTGATTCTCACCGGTGACCTGGGTGTTACTTCCTCTCTGTTACGAAAGGAGGTAAATTATTTTACAAAAGTGTTGGCAACCTTAATTTGCATTAGTTTTTCTCATCCGTTCTTTCCTTCTTGGAACGAGATCGCGTCAGCAGAATATGCAAATTGCCGGTAGCATTTAAACTCCCGGCACTTTGCCTCATTCTCTTCCCTTTCGATTACAACCCAAGTCAGACTTGTGTGTCTTTTTCGGCAGCTTAGTTGAGTCTGTCCGTTTTTGCCGATAGCTTCGGCTTACTGCTCTTGACATGAATATCATTGCTCAATATGTTTAACGTTTCATACTTTGACTTAGAATGTTAACTTCAGAAGTCATTTAAAGTATAATGAGCTACTTAATATTGTAAAGAGCGTATTCTCAGTATTTCGTTTAACATGTCATTGTATATATCATAGACATAATAAACAAGTTACTTTTTAACTTTGACTCTTCTTGATGTTGCACAAGATAAATATGTTTTTTCAAGAAGTATCATACGTCCTGGTTGAGCTTCCACTAAAAGTTAATAAGCTGAGCACTTTTAAAAGCTCACAGTTTAACACTCTCTATGTGCTGTAAATCTGTCTCGTGTTGTTTTATGTATAAATAGATAAAGAAGTCCAGCCTCTCGAGGCAATAGTGCCTAATCTTTCCGTAGTGTTTATTAACGACAACAACAACGACAACAATACACTTCTGACTTGATCATTAATACCAGGCGCAGTATGCTCCACGAAAAACGATGTAACTCGTTATACTGTGTTTGGGTTTTTTGGAACACTAGGTAATCCGCGATATCAAACGTAACTCTGCTCTTCTCAGACATCCTGGCGTGAAGGTCTCTAATGCATCTAAATCAGCTTGTTTTCTTCTACCCAAATTGCGCCATCTCCAAAACGGCAGAAGGCAAATGAAGGCAAGAAGTTTGTATCTTCTTCCATTGCAGTCTATTTCGTCTATAAAAAATTTATGAAATAAAAAAGTTTTAATTAGGATCATTTCCCGACTAATCGCCCAAATAAAACAGTCGGCAGTGCCATCATGTCTCAGATTTTGTCCATTATTTTTTTACGAATAAATATCTATGATATAAACTCAAATTGTTTTTTTTTTAATTTTTGAATAAAAATTAAGTTTTTGAAAATTTTTTCTAAAATATGATTTTTGATCACTTTTTGGAGTCACCTTTTCTGGTATGAATTTGGAAAAATTTCCTAATTTCTTTATTTTTCAATAAATTAAGCTGAATTAAATATCAATTTCAAGCTAATACTTTTTTCTTTCAGTATAAACAACAGAAAGTACTCTGTGAATAGTATAGTGGTGCCACTCCTCCTCTTAAGTTAGTTTTTATGCTTTTCAATTGGGAGATTTAGTTATTCATATCTCCGGAGTACCAACTAATATCTGCATCAAATGTTTTCGGAGTATAAATAAACTATTATCTTGCTATATTTAAAAACTTAGGAGGGTATATTTTGTTGTTTTGAAATAAAAAAATAAAGTTTGTTTTGCAGAAAATTTACTTCATGTACCAAGTTTTCTGTAATCTTAAAAGTCATTTTGAGCTTAAAAATGCCCCAAAACTTTTCAGAAAAATTAATGCTGGAATGTCAAAGAGTAAAAATTTATTTTTATCCATCTTAAATTGTTAAAAATCTGTTCACTTTGGAAAAGAATATCGTGCAAAAACCTCCGTTTCAGACTTGGCAAAAAATATTTTTAAAAATTTTTGATTGAAAATATATTATATATTAAGAACAATAATAAAAGAAATAGCGTAAAAAACATTGCTGTTGGATTTATTTAGCCTTTTTTCCGTCATTAAAATACAAAAAAATAATAATAACTATTGAAAAGTTTCATAACGTGAACTTGTTTGGATTACGTAACACCTAACAATAATCCTCGACTTTTACATTACTCATGGAGCCCAACTCAATACTTCTCAGAAAAAGATTTTTTTTTTTTTTTCAATGATTGGGAGGGGAGCGGGATATATTTTAACATCTCTTTGAAACTTATTTTAAAATTGACAAAATTTCAGGTTTTCTCATTTGATACAAAGGAAATATGTTCCATTTACCATCTTTTTAAAAAGCTCAAACAGAAGTTATTGAAGAAAACTTTGTAAGTTGTACTACAATAACAAAAAAAAGTGTAAGATAACTTTTAATTAAATTAAGAAATAGAGTATTTTTTTAATGGTCGGCATAAGCATGCCTTTCATTTAACATTTTATAATCGACGAAAGCTATGTGTCGATTCACTTTCAAAGTGCAAGAATGATGCGTATAAGGTGTGTACAACAAACTGTGTTATTTGCATTACTAAAGTAGTGTAAACAATTGCTTGCACTCGTACAAGGTGAAAAATTATGTACTTCTTATCGAAAATATTTTTTTTTCAATTTTTCCTCAAAGTAACAATAAGAAATCAATTTTTTACAACAGTGAGTGTGAACCAGGTCATTTAGATAAAAACGAAAGAACGAAGCCATTGCAAAACTAAATGAAATCTCCTAGCTAAAACAAATTTCGCCATAATAGTTTTAAAAAAACGACCTGGTTTTATACCTAGTAGAATACAAGCAGTTGTTTTCATTTCTTTCATAATGCATGCAACAAAGTTTATAGGTCATAATACACTTTATTCTTCTGTGCATAGCTTTTGTCGATTACAAAACATTAAAAGGGAAATATGCTTAAACCGAATGTATTTATTTTCAAAATGTACTCTATATCCTAATTCAACTAAAAGTTATCTCACGTTTTTTAATTGCAGAACAACTTAAGTTTCCTTTAATTACTTCTGTTTGGGATGATGTAGGGGTCTCTTCAAAAAAATGGAAGATGGAACGTATTTCCTTTGTATCAAGAGAGGAACAAATCAGGACTTCTGTCAATTTTAAAATACAATTCAAAAGATATTTTTAAATATGCTTTAATCGGTAAAAATAATCTTCCTCAGAGGAATCTAGAGTTGGACTATATCAGTAATGTAAGAGTAGAGGATCATTGTCAGGTGTTTCGCAATCCAAAAAAGTTCCTGTTATGAAATTTTTTTTCAATTGTATAATTCAATCTTTTTTTTTTTTTTTTGGTCTTTTAATGTCGAAAAAATGGAAAATAAGGCATTATTAATGTTTTTTTTTAATTATTTTCTATATTATTATCCTTAATATTTAGTATATTTTCAGTCAAAAAGTTTTTTTTTTTTGGTCAAGTCTGAAGCGGAGGTTTTTGCACAATTCTTTTAAAAAGTAAACAAATTTTTAACAATTTAGGACGGATAAGAATCAATTTTTACTCTTTGACATTCAAGTATTAATTGTTCTGAAAAGTTTTGGGTCATTTTTAAGCTCAAAAGGACTTTAAGATTGCAGAAAACTTGGTACTTGAAGTACATTTTCTGAAAAAAAAACTTCATTTTTTTTATTTCAAAACAACAAAAAACACCTTCCTAAGCTTTCAAAAATAGAGAGATAATAGTTTATTTATACTCCAAAAACATTTGATGCAGATATTAGTTGGTACTCTGGAGATATGAATAATTAAATCTCTCAATTGAAAAAGCATAAAAACTGACTTTAGACGAGGAGTCTAATATTCAAAGAGTACTTTCTATTGTTTGTACTGAAAGAAAAAAGTATTAGCTTAAAACTGATACCTAATTCAGCTTAACTGGTTGAAAAATAAAGAAATAAGGGATATTTTTCTAAATTCATACCTAAAAGGTGACTGAAAAGTGATCAAAAATCGTGTTTTTGAAAAATTCTCCACAACTTGATTTTTGTTCAGAAGCTCTAAAAAAATAACTTGAGTTAATCGCATCGATATCTATTCGTAAAAAAATTAAAATATGGACAAAATCTGAGACATGATGGCACAAAGCATTAGGCGATTTGACCTGAAATTACCCTTGGGTGCTGCCGCGAATCGGAAAGGTTGGGAGCCCCTGGTATAAGGGAATAAATACATTTTGATATGCTCTTAAAAGAGAAGGTTAAGAACAAAGAAAATGGTATGAGATTTTCTTTTAATGACTAAGAATTTTTTTATCGGATGTAAGTGGTAAAAGTTACATAAGCAAAAATAACATTGTGATGAATCTTTGGCAGCCGAGAGATGGCGATCGAAGTGGCATTTTAGTGTTGACTTTAATACTTATATTTACTTATGTTAGATGGTACTACAGAAGGGAAAAACCTCATTTGGCAGCCTAGTAATGGTATGATTAGAATATATGTAGTCTTCACATGTTAGGTTTTCCCCAACAATAGTATTTCATATGGGCTCAGTATGCCCCTTTTAGTGATTGAAACTGCTTACGCTCCCAAAAAAGTGAGCACATTGAACTTTTTAATATAACTTTTTAAAAAATAGCTTTCTCTACACTTGTTACAATAAAAGAGTGTATTTGCACATTTTATTCAAAATTTCTCAATCTGTAAAATATGTGAGATAAAAAGTAAATACTATTCCGGTTTTGTTCTTAGCGGAGTAGACATCTATTCCTTACATGCATCCTTCAATGTTGTATTGTTTCATATTTGTTTCATAACCAGATTAAAAAAGATCATAATCATATCACAGGAAATCCATTCAACTAAATTATTAAGTTTAAAATTGTATTCTTTCATTATAAATGCCTATAAATATATTTTTAAGACGAATCATTACTTAAATAAGAATTAGAATATCTTTAAGGGTAAGATTTTCAATGGTCATTGTTATTATTAGTCACCTAACTTAAATTTAATTGATTAAATGACTCTAAATAATTATAAATCAATTATGTATTGCATAAACTAAAGACATTAATGTAATTAAAAGGCTTACAGTTTCTAAACTATTTAATACTGTACGTTTTTTAAATTAACCCGAAAAACTGCTAATTATCTTAGCAGAAATTTTCCTGAGAAATACCTGCGACTTTCACTTTTTTTCTCAAACATTGTAAAAATTAAAAATTAAAAACTGTTGTCAAGGTCTAATAGTTACAAAAAGGGATCTTTTGTCAGATTAGAACATTAATTGCAGCATAGAATAGTTTAGAGATTTAGAATTTTTTAGATTTGGTAATGTATTTGATGTAAAAAATATTTTCAAAATTAAAAGTAGCAACATCATTTTGCTGAATTATTACTTCCTTTTACAAAAAAGGAAGTACTGTATTCGCAAAAAAAATTTCACCCAAAAATCGGCCTTAATTTTCATTTTGCTCACCCCCGAATGAATGTTGAGTTTTTTTTTCAACCCGACCACTCGTGGATATATGCCTAGGAACGTACAGACACTGGAAATATCCATTTTTACGATCCCCGAGTTAATTACAACGAGTTTTCTCGTGACGTCTGTATTTACGTATATATGTGCGTATGTGTGTATGAGTGTATGCATGTCGCATAACTCAAGAACGGAGTGTCCTAGAAAGTTGAAATTTGGTACGTAGCCTCCTATTGGGGTCTAGTTGTGCACCTTCTTTTTTTTTGTTTGCATTCGGATGCTCCAAAGGGGGTCTTTTGCCCCTTTTTGGGGGGAAATCATTGTTAATTTCGATGTAAACTCAAGTGGTGTTATAATTTGTCGGGCACTTGGCGATATATCGCCAGTCTTTTGGTCGCCAAGTTTTCTTGCCAACTTGGCGATAAATTTGGCGATTTTTTTTTAAAATCTGGTTTCAATTTGACCACTGTTGGTGATATTTAGACAGTAAACTATTGAATCATATTAAAACTGCCAATTATGAGAAAATGACATTAAATTGGAGTAAAAGGAAGTCATGTGATGCACACATCAGCTCGTTATTATTTAACAAATCGCGAACCGAAAAAATTATTTTTTGTATTCAATTCCTCAGACCAGTGCTTCGAGAACAGCATTACATGTTGTCGCCGGCCAATCAAAAGATTCAATAAGCATCAGAATTACAACTCTTTCTTATTCATTAAAAGGTAACAAGATTTTATGTAGTTATATAGTGGCAGCACTAACTCTCCGTTATCAGAAGCTTTGGGAAGAAATTGAATGATGAAAACAGCGTTTTTTCGCTCTGACTCGCAAACTGCACTCGTATTGCTTTTATCTCGAAGCTCACGTTTTACTCATTTCAAAAGAAGTTCTTTGTATGCAATTGCAAGTTTGTGCTACCAAGTGTCTTTTTCTTGCATTTAATTCTTAAATTGTTAATACAATAAATTTATGTTTTTCAATGCACTGACGGTCCATAAGCATATTTTTTTGTCAGAAATCCCTTTTCCTTTATGAGTGAAAGCTAATTTTTAAAGAGCTGAATAGATTTAAAATTATCCCTCAAAATTATTTTTCACGCTAATTTGTTAAACTTATTAGTCATTAATGAATAATTATTTGTTTCCAATTTCGTTATTGTTAAACTTTTTTTTCCCTCGGCTAAACATGTTTCATGCTGTAGTTTCCACCGGGATGAAATGTCTCTCTCTCTATGTGCTCAACGTCATGGATTTCCTTGCCCTTACAGTTTCCCTCTTTATAAATTTTTAAACTGATATCAATGCATTAATGATCGGTTTTTTTACATTGTTCATGAAATTTGCTCTTGCTGCAAATTTAATAAATTCAGGTGCCATGTTCCATCAAGTGTCTTCAAAAAACCCTCCAGAAAACTTTCTTTAAAGATCTCCTCACAGCGAAACTCCAATGGGAGGTCACTGTGGCTTCCTCTTTTTTTTTTTTAATTCCGCAAAGCTTTGTACAAAGATTCTGGAAATTTCGAGACGATATTGCAATTTTTGTTTCTTTTGTCTCTATTTTTGAACTATTTTTTAATAACTCCTAATATGTCTTTTTATTAGATGTAGTCATGTGCTTGTTCGTGTTTTATCATTAGGTAAAATACGGAATTTCATTTGGTGAACTGGGAATTTCCTACCTACTAAACCTTCATTATCGAATCCCTGTGTCCTCCCTCACTAGAGATATTTTCATAGGATAGGGTCAGATGGTGTAAAAGGAAGTCTACAAAACTAACTCAGTAATGCTAAGAAATTGCCAAACTTATCGTTTTTGTTGATAATCCAATTTTTTTTACCGATTATTTGCATTGTAATCAATATTTTTAAACGACATCTTTAATTTGGCAACATTTTTTTTAGTAGAAAGAGACAACATTTCTGATTTTATGCTGGACTCTGCAAATTGAAGCTTTTGAAAGTTAGTTTACTAACTTTCAAAAGCAGAATCAAACATATTTATTTTCTTTTAACCTGTTTTTCATTTCCGTAACACGTTTCGCATTAAATTCCAACTAATTTCAAGAAATAAAAGCATTTTTTGCTCGTAAAGAATAGGAGAGAGTGGCCCAAAGCGGGTAGGCCTTCGTGTACCCCCCCCCCCCCCCATGGTGTATAAGCGGCGATGCATACGTATGTCGTGTTTACATGAACATCCCCGAGTTTTAATCAGTCCCAGTGGAACAGCAGTGAAGCGACATGGCGCAACCAGGCTTAAAATGTAAAAAAATTATACCTTTTTTTTTAAAAAAAGAATGAAGTTTTGTAACTTGTGATTAGTCGAAGATCAGCTTATTTTTTGATTGTCAATAATATTACGTTATTCTGACACCATCCACCTACAAACTGCGATAGTCATTTTGTTTGTTTCTTTTCTTAATTTAATGTTATAATTATTGAAATAAAAGACGTACCTTCGGGCAAAGCGGGTATAGGATTTTTAATCATGTATTTATTTATAATTTCCTGACTCATGTGCTGACTTAGATTTTCTATTTCAATAGGATAAGTAATTTTAAAAGTAATTTTTAGGATTGCAATTAATTAGTCTATTAATTTAATCATTAATTTCTTTATGTTTTATAAACAAATACGCTGACTTTAAACTGGATAAGTACAACTGTTTTATAGTTTCTTTTATAATGGCAGGTAGCAAGTCAAATATTTTAAACATTTATAACTTCATATTTGACTTGAAAATGTACCAAATCACAATTAGTTAAGCTTATAAGCTTACCTGATTTGGGCTCTCTGGTAGGGCAAAGCGTGTTTTTCAAATGTTTGTAAAGTTTGACATTAAATAAATATTGGGTTTGAGAGAAATAATACAAAAATCACTTTTTATTTTGAAATTCAAGAACCCTGCTAGGAATAAAACCGAAATTGTTGGATAAAAGTCCAAAAACTACAATTTTCAAGCGTTCTTCGTAAACCTACCCGCTTTGGGTTACCCTCTCCTATATTAATACATCTAGATAGGTAGCATTAATTTTATTTTATTTTAGAGTTGCTAAAATAAAGCTAGGTAAAATGATTATAGTGGTGCATTGTAATAAAAGACTAGTTTTATAGCAACTCTTTCTGTATTTTTCCAATAACCATAGCTATAAACTTACCTGAAAGCACTTCGTACTGTGAAATTGAACTTTTTTTTTTCACCTGGACCATGTAATCAATGGGAAATTCTAATTGCCAAATTGCCGCGGAAACGGGCGCGTAAGTAAATACTGATGTCGTCACCAGTACCTAAAGGCCTCAGTGACCAAGTGGTCTGAGCAATGACTTGATGCGCTTGAGATGGTGGGTTTGACTCTCACTCTTTCTTTCCCCTCCTCGGACTGCAAATTCCTTCATGTAAGTCTGTGTCAATAAAATTGATATCATCACATGTAACGAAGGCAAAACGATAGTACGTTTCATTTATTTATTTATGTATTTGTTTTTGTTAAAACTGCAGTGTCTGAAATTTACCGTAGAGTGCTGAAATATTCACAGTACTGGCCAGAAAAAACACCTTGTAAAATTAGCAGCATGGCGACCGCGGTGCCAGCAACCTTCGTCGCAAAACACATGAGATATTTTTTAAATGTAGGCTTAGCTATTTGTGTATTCTAAAACATTGTTTAACATTTTAAATGCTTCTCTTTTCTTTTTTTTTCCGAGAATCAGGTGACTTATAAGTAATGCCTCCTCTAGCCGCTAGCATCTAGTGAAACAAAAATTGCCTTGAGGAGTTTGATAGCAAAACGAAAATTTCTACGGACTAGTACATGTGGTGCGGAGGAAAGCTATTGCTGATGCACGTAGTAGGAAATACGGAAAATGAAAAAACTTGCTATTCTTTAATTAATGTGGCAAGGAAAAAAAATCTGGAAACCAGACACAATCAAAACAAGAGTTGCAACTGAAAACACTGGTCCTTCAAATAAATTATCTGTTGGTCCTTAACAAGGCTAACTCGGAAAAAACTCCAAAAAACCATCAAACTAAAAAAAAAAAAAAAAAGTTGAAAAATTCTTTATTGTCAATATAAAAACGTATTAAACCACACGCGATAAACTTAAAACTTGAAAATTCCATATTTCCTTAAATGGAAATGAAAAGCAATCGTCATATTCGGGACATTGATAAATCGCTATTTTTTGCCTTTTTTTGGTCACTATTGCGCACAGTTCGTGCACCGATGTGCAGCATATGCAGCGTTGGGTCATATCCTCCACCCGGCACTTCAATATCTCAATTAGGCGAATTAGGGCACTAGAGTCCTAAAAATACAAACCATGTCCTGATTGGGCAACAGTCTACTTTTCTAGGATTATCAAATCACATGAAAAATGGCAGCACACAGCGAAAAAAATTTTTTTATTCGTAAGCTACATAAATAATTCTTTCTAGAACAACCAACAACTTTTACTTCCTTTTACAAAAAAAGAAATATTGTATTCGCGAAAAAATTTTCACTCAAAAATCGGCCTTAATTTTGCTCACCCCCAAATGAAGGTTGAGTTTTTTTCTCCGACCCGACCACACGTGCATATGTACCTAAGAACGTATAGACGCCCGAAATATCCATTTTGACATTTCCCAAGTTAATTACAACGAGTTTTCTCGTGACGTCTGTATGTACGTGTGTATGTGCGTATGTATGTTGCATAACTCAAGAACGGTATGTCCTAGAAAGTTGAAAATTGGTACGTAGACTCCTAGTGGGGTCTAGTTGTGCACCGCCTCTTTTGGCTGCATTCGAGTGTATCTAAAGGGGTCTTTTGTCCCTTTCGGGAGGAAATCATTGTTAATTTCGATGTAAACTCAAGTGGTGTTATAATTTGCCGGACACTTGGCGATATATCGCCAGTCTTTTTGGTCGCCAAGTTTTGTTGCCAACTTGGCGACAAATTTGGCGATTTTTTTTAATTTGGTTTTAATTTGGTCACTGTTGGTGATATTTAGAGAGTAAAATATTCAATCACATTAAAATTGCCAATAATGGGGAGTGACATTAAATTGGAGTAAAAGGAAGTCATGTGATGCACACATCAGCTCGTTTATGTTATTAAACTACAATAAATCATACAGAGAGACGCAAAGTTTGCTGTTAAATAAGATCCGGTAATTTCGACAAGACTCTTTTGTAATAATGTTTACTACACTTTTGCCTGTTTATAGCCAATAGCTTGTTGATTACGCTTTGCCATCAGTTACGCTTTTTGATGACGATGTAATCACGATCTAGCAAATTTTCACTATCCTACATCGAAAAATAACAGTTTGGCCTTATTCGGCGAATCCATCTTATACTTATGTGAACAAAATTAAAGAAACTTTGTTGCTTTTGTGAAACGCATTAATTATTTGAGATTAAGGGGGAAATACGCTTTTGCTCTCCTTCCCCAGTTTTCTTCTTTGAAACCCAGAGTACTTCTTCCTAAATTTAAAGGTATAACATATTTGTTACTCTCTCCGAAAATCAAGAGAACTTTTTCTGCTTTAATTATGTTCAATTACAATGTTTTAAAATAATTATTTAGTAACTTTACATTTCTTGATGATTTTACTATAGAGAAAAGGTTGAAATGACAGAAAAAAGCAGTTTGAGTTGAAAACAGAAAATGGCGAACCAACATTTAGCCAAAAACTGTTCCGCAGTTATAACCAGAATTTGAATTTTAGGAAAGTCTTTGAGAGTTAAATGAAGCTGTTGAAAGTGCAACTAGTAATGAATGTTATATATTCATTTATGCTTCTTGGCAAGGAGTTTTTTCCCCATCCAAAAAAATGAACACACAAGCTTCTCCCAAAATCCCACTATACGGTTATTTCCACTTCATGACTAAATTAAGACACTTTTCTACCCGAAAACTTAAATGGATGATCTTAATTATACTAAAAAACCTTTTATGAAACATTAGTAATAATAATTTTCTTCAACATTACATGTCTCATAGAACCAGAAAAAAAAAGAGGAAGTAAAATAAATATAAATTTTTACTGGGTGTTTAAAGAGAGTTTTAATTAAACAAGTGAGGTCATGTTACTCATTAAAAGAACAACACTGCTTATGAAAGGGGTTAAGACCTTTGGCCAACAAACTAACAATAGTAAACAACGCATATCAAGTACAAATTAGCAAATCGATATTTTCTTATTTGACTTCATCTTGAAGCTCGCTTCTTTGCTTTGAAAAATGGGGTCCTCGAAAGCCCGAAACACGTGTCAGCAACCTATTTGCTAATTTGTGCTTGGTATACGTTGCTTACGATTCCTAACACTGTTAATGCAAACCAACGATCATATTCAACTTCGATTCAGCCATCATTAGTCGCTACTTTGGTATCTACTTCGACCAGGAGCACCTCGCTGTTAGGGCAAGGAAAGTCACTTCCAAAAATTTTGTTATTCGGCAACTTTTGTCTGCGATTCGGCAAAATTTGGAGCTCTACTTGGCAAAACTATCATCATCCGGTGAAATTTGAAGTTCCATTTGGCAAACCTTGGAGTTATCATCTTTCGGTCAAACTCGAAATTCCTTTTGGCAAATTGAGAATTTCCTCCTTCCCAAAAATTTAAGCTCGGAGCATCTTTGGCTTCGATTCCTTTTAATACGAATAAGTGGTGCTGGCGAACTTATAAGGGTGGCTCATTACTTTTGTCAGTTCAATTTGAACATCTCAATCTATGAGTTCAGATCGAAATGCTTGTCTGGATACCATAGCAAATATTATTCGTTAAAATCACTTATCAACCTGTCAATACCCTTTTTCAACACCATATTTACACTTTCGTTTGCTCATTCGTACAATGGAACGAAACTCCTCCGTAGATTTGGTACAATGAAAGTTCTCCCTGAATCCCTAACTGTCTCAGCATTAACGGAATTTCAGAATCTTTTTCCGTTATCAAAGATGGCGGCAGAACACCAGCTCAACATCGCTCAGAATCTTATTCTCCACTAATGGTCGGATGGCATTTCAGCCAGTACGGAGCCGATCACAAATTATTCAGGCACCTCCCCTCGCTCTCACTCTTAAGGTTCTTGAGATTTTTTAAAAGCATCTTGCATTTGACTTTTTCGTTTTTCTGTTTCACTTTTTGAAATGTCGTTATCGGAAATAAAGATGCTTGTCGTCTCTTTGATGACATAGCCGATAATTAATGATTTTCTTCTCGGTAACAAGTATGCCTTGAGGTATTTAAAAAAGCAGTCTACCAATAATGCATTTCCCGTCCTTCACGAACAGCCAGTTATTTGATTAGCTTTACCCTTTTTTACTTCATGTCATTTCATACCTTTTTTTTTTTTTATTTCTTAAGGGTGGAAAATGTAATGTTTTTCAGTTCAAAACGTGAATAAAAAATGTTGGAATATTAGAATATTTTAGCAGTTATATGAATACATATTTAGTGAAATTGTGTTATTGAGTTGTTTTTTATGATAGAAGTAAAAAAAATAATAATCGACCTCTTACTTAGTACATTCTTTTACTCTTCAGAAAATTTGAAGAACTTTGTTTTCGTTTTTAAAAGGTGTGTATCGCTTTATTGAAAGATATGCATTTTACATTTTAGAAAAATAGCAAATGTCAAAAATTAAAAAAAAAAGAAAGGAAAAAGAATTGTTTTTCGCCATTTATTTTTCATTTTCTTTCACTTATTATTCGTTTTTTTATTTATAAAAAGTAAATGAAAGAGAAAAGTATTTATTTAATTATTTTTATTAGTAAGTAGAAGTAGTACAAGTACATATGTTTTATCTTTTTTTATGAATGTACTTATGCAACTGTTAATATCAAATTATTTCAAGTGGGCATAACAGTTATTATCTAGTAGAACAATTAATAAAATGTGCGAGGAAAACTAACCATGGAACATAGAAGCACCATGAGTCTCAAAGTTCCGATCAGTGGCCTTAATTATTTTTTGAAGAACATATTTCAAGCACAAATTTGGCAGATGAGATACAGTCATTAAGGTTAACTTTAAAACCCTTTATATATTTTAGTATATTTGACTTTAAACGAAGTTGCACAAGGTCCAATACAGTTCTCAGTTGACTAGCTTAATTTCAGCTTTTTGCTTTTTATTTTAAAAAAATTAGCAACACTGTACAAAGATCTTTGCATAAGCCATTAGTTCTGATGTTACTACTTCAAAGCTGCTCTGAAATTCTTATTTGAGGTTGTTGAAATCTCTCGTCCCGTTCTAAGCAATCTGCTACACACAACAATAAGTTATATAGAAATTGTGTGATGCTGTAAAATAAAAATGGGGAGTTGGGAGTTGAAATTTAATTTTTTTTTTTTTTTTTTTTTTGTTTACAAAGTTGCATTATTACGTGGTTCAAAGTTACCCTTAGTGTCAGGCTAACTTTGATCCAGGTTAATATTTCGCTTTGAATGATTTTAATAATCATTATTTCTTTACTTCGTATTACTGAATAATACTTTAAGAGGTTTTCTTCACTTTTATGCCTATAGATGCAATATTACTACTAGGATATGAGCAAGACAGTTAGAAATAGAAGAATTGTGGACGTAAACCCGGGAGCAGAATTTCTGCAGCAACCTACGACGCATTTGAAATTTTAAAAATAATCTGCGTGATAAACCAACATAAGATTAATCGTCAAAGCTAAATCAGCACCAAAAGTGCTTAAAAATGAGATGCTAATCAAAAAACTATAAAGTACATGCTACTTGTGGGTTATATCCCAGAAATACGGTACAAATCTTCGTTCACTGAAATTTAATATATATTTTTTTCGTTTAAAAATGTTAGGTTTTTTTCAACTCCAAATAAAAAAAATAGTCTGCAGACTTTCTCAAGAATATGCGAATTACGTCGAAGCGTCGCGTCAAGCTGTTTCTGCTACCGGGAACCTATACTAAGCAACTCTGAATGCTTACAAGTTGTTTTTTCTGCGGTAACACTTCACTGACCGAGAAACAACTTTTACGTAATCCTTTTATTTTTTATTGAAACAATCCTTCGATCGCCAACACAATGAAGGCATCAGCTTTTAAGAAAGAAAAGCAGGCTAGTCGTAGTGACAATTAAAAAAGAGTTTTTTTTTTTTTTCAGGAGTAGATAAAAAGTAAAGAGACTCATTCGCGTAAGAAAGGTAAGAAATAGAGGGACATGAACTTATGCGGCGAAGGAAAAAAGCTGGAAAGGGGACGAAGTCCCGAACAGAGATTCAATAACTCGACTTTCCAGTGACCGAGAATCCTAGGAAAAGAGGTAGTCCTCGTGTCAAGACCCGTTTCTTAAAGTTCAAAATTAAATTCTTGTCATGAAAGTTACAGTTATTTACATTTTCCTGTTTAAAAATTTTTTTCCATCATCTAATCAATTTCGTGCAATTATGACTCTACGCAGAATTAAAATCATTTTGTGTCTGCTTTTATTTACATTTTCTAGCACCGGAGTTGACTATTTTTAGTCTAGACACCCCCTTTGAAGAATTTTTTACTACGCCTTTACATCTTATTGAAAGATATTACATAGGCCATGGGGGCTTGATCGTCATGGCGTCGAACTCGCTGCTGGAGTTCTGGGTTCTCAATACCAGCCGGTCGAAGATCCTTCATGTTCATTAATGGTGACTGGGTTAAATATGTTCATAATCACAATGTCCTCCAAGTTTCCGTAAGGTATTGCATAGCGCAGGACGACTTAAGGACTATTCACAGTTAACGAAATTAGTGACTGCATACCAAAAAAAAAAAAAAAATGGTCAAAAAATCCATCAAAAAAGTCGGACGAATAGTTTTATGGGTTAGAAAATTGCAAATGACGAATTTTTAAGAATATTGACAAAAGAGATAGACGGGGATACTTTTAACCAAAACATAAAGAAAATATCACAACTGAGAAAATAATTAATCAATGCTTGCTATTAAATAATGAATTATATTGTTTATATACTTGATAATGTTTTTGAATAAAAAAAAATTAGTTTGTTACCTAAAGCTAATAAATGTCGAATAGTGAGAATTCTACAAAAGTAAAGTCAAGCTATAGAATGAAAAATCATTCAAAGCTGTAAAAATAAAATGTTACTATTTGCCATTGTAAAGAAAACAATGAAAGTTTGAATTTCAAGTATACATTAAATCACCACGTACGCTATAAGTCAACAAGGCAGCACGTGTGGAAATGACTGCAGTATCTGTTGATAAAAATGGTTCGATAGAGTAAAATCCCACATAAGGGAAAAAACCTATCGATGAACGACCCGAGTGTGGTTCTGTATTGAAATTTAATTGTATAACTAAGCAACGGGAATAAATTTCATGGTTGAGCAATATAAAAGAAAAAATAAAAGAAGGGTAGACCGGTCCACATTTACGAGGATTTTTTTCAATGAATTTTCAAATTTTTATGCTTGAACCTAGGAAATTTTAGACATTGTGGTTTTATAAAGCAGTTAATGAAGTCAAAATTTGTATATCCAGTTGTTGCTCAGCTTGTGTTTTTAACCGTAAAAAAATGTTTTTTAAGTCCAAGTCGGTTACGTAAACTTGCCCCGAACACGGATCAAGTTTACGCTTTGAGTGAGGCACGTTTACGCACATTAAAAATGATACCAAGGAGTAAGTGAAATAGATATTTAACCAAATTTAAATATTTTATTTCCCTTAAAACACTTCAAAAATGAGAAAATCTCAAATAATTAATTAAAGAACATTTTATAGTCCTAAAATCATAGGACTTATTCTACCTATCTTCTTCTATACAATGAGCCATCAGCTCAAAAATCAAAAGAGAACTGCGTACTCTTGCGCCTAGCCTCTAATAGGACTTATTGCTAATTAAAAACAGAAACTATTTAGTCATCTTCTTCATCACTGTCAGATTTTACTAACAAAAATAAAGCATTCCATTTCGCATACTTATCATGGGACTGCGTTTTGACATCTAAGACATGGAATCCTGTCGTCCTTTTTTTGATTGTCTGTGTCCTTTCAAACAATAGATGCAAGCACAATTTTCTACTTCGTAAACAGAAACTAATTTCATTTTTACAGAGCGTACTAACTTTTTCCCTGTCGCAGGTTTTGATTTCATACTTTTTTTCTTTGATGTCTTCCATTCCTGTTTCAATAGAAACTCGTAAGTTTTAAAGCGATTTTTCCTTTTTGTTTTGTTCTGTCCATTTTTTTTCCTTTGTAGCTTCTAACTGCTCTTGTCTGGGGGCTTCTTTAATCGGAGTATCAGTTAGGATTCTGAGCATTCTTATTTTTTTGCCTTTCCTGGTTCTTAAGCTTTGGTCCTACTTGTTCAAATGATCTCAGTTGGGGTAGTACACATGTGATGATGTGGAAGGCCAACTGAGAAAATACTTGGATTACCGCTAAGCCTTTTCATTATTCTGACATCTAACGTGGTTCTGATAGTGTTTAGAAAATGTATTACAGGCTGAATAGAGTAGTTAAAGCTGAACATTCATGAAGCAGCACTATATGATTGTAAGCTATAAGATACGAATCTTTTACTTAATTTAAAATGAATGGTGATTTTCAAAACTAAATAACCTAAAAACACCAAAAATTTGAAACAGTACAGAGCGAAAAAGGCGTCCGAGGCCCGTTTAGCAGTAAGACAGAGTAATAATAGACACAGTGCGTAATGTGCCCCGATGAAAATGCGTAAACATGCCCCGTCGGCAAATTTGGATTTATTTTTAACGTGCGAAAAAATTTAATAACTTTTCTGTCCATACAAATACAATCCTCAAAAAAGGATAAAATTCTGCTATTTTTTATATATTTATACTAGCCTGCGTGCCCGGCGTTGCACGGGCTACTTAAAAAATGAAAGAGCTGTTCAATTGATGTTTTTGTATTATTCTGACATCAGTTTCTAAAGCGCTAAGGAGTAAATAATTACGCGTAATGCAAGGTTTGCAACACAACAGTAGAGCATATTTTTGGCAAAAACCTCTTTAACATTAATCATATTTATCAGTAATACAAGTTATCAGTATTTTCAATTAGCACAAAAGATGAAAATATATGCATTCTCAACTATAATATGTGCTCACTTTAAACTGAATTAAATCTGATAGAATATATCTGAAATATTTATGTACAATTACAATCAGCTTTTTACATAAAATGACACACACTTTTTTGTTGATTACGGAAACTAAAGCACCAAGACTTATTAAATACCAATAAGCATTAATTTAATATCAAGCCATCAAGTTCCAATTAAGCTTTAGTTAAAATCCTTAAAAATAATCTTTTTTGTTCAACTCTGTTTCACTTAAAGAAATCCAAACAATCTTAATTTAACGTGTTCTTTTAACGATACAAACTGTATTGCAAAAATCGAAACAGGAAGGAAAAAGAGATTTATTACAATTCGAAAACTCACCCATGTGACAGACAACCCCAACGGACCCCAACAAAATAAACATAATTAGTCGCACATCCTAAATGTACTCAAATATGAGGCCGGTGAATGATAAACTTACACTTCAATCAATAAACATTACTAAAGAAACATTTTTCATATGCTGAAAAGAGTTAAGAACGTTGAATGTGAAAAAATAAGAAAGGACAGACGATAAATGTTCGAATAGAGCAACCAATTTTAAACTAATTAAAAATGAAATTCTAGATGGAAACGTTGTTTTAAGATTTGGACAGCAGCCAAAAAAATCTCTTTTGACACAATTATTAGAATTTTATTTGCTCACCCATATGCAAAATGGCAGCAGGAAAGAAATAAAAATTCCTGAATAGCGTTATGTTAATTTACGTTTTAATTAATATCTCCGCTAATTAAAGTCGTACAATTATGAGATTGGTCTTATTGTTTTCTTTGGAAAATTTCGAATTGATCGGTATCTCGTTTGACTCCCGATTCGCAGTGGTTCTCGAGAAGATCGATCTTCAGACAGACAGACAGACAGACAGACAGACGGACGCGAACAGATTTTAATATTATAGTGGATGTTTTTAACGAAGTATTATTCCTTCACAATAAGCTTCAAAACGTTCAACATGAAATTTACTCGCCTCGGTAGAAAACAGATTTTTCTATCCGCATGCTAAACCGAAGCTCGACTGATGCCCAAAATCTTATGAGAATATTTGCTAGGGAGTAGCATAGATCTGGTATGACTGTTGGCTCTCGATTTATTACTCGTTTTGAAAAAAAAGGAGGGGGGGTACTGCGTAAACGTACCCGATGTGTAAACGTGCCCCGATCGACATTATTACTTGCAAAGTATTGAAAATTTAATACGCCATTCTATAGATAAATTCTTTTGTCCTTATGTAGCGTCTTGTGTATACAAATACATGTTGCGTACAGGTAGAACAATAAAAGTTGTAAGATATCACCGCCAATAAATAAATAAATAGATCAGCCGAACGAGCCAAAATCTTTCTTGAAGCCAGAATAAATTTTTATCTACAAAATGGAAGAATAAATTTCATGATTGAAGCACTATCAAAGTAAGACAAGCAAAGCGTCAGAAATGCAACTAGTCATTCAGGATAAGAATTCTCTTACTTTTCAACAGGATAAAGTTTTTAAATGAATGCCTGTTGTAGATTTTTTTGAAAATTTTAAAAGTAACGGTCCCCGCAAAAGACGAAATCAACCAATAAGCCAATGAACGAGACCTTTTTACTGCAGCTCCAAACTCTTCGCCGAGATTGATCCACCGGAGAGGAAGGTTCAATAATCGTCAGGCAAACGAAACCGTTGCCATTTCCGGTGGAATCCTTTTAATTAAGTTCCGAGAATCTTTCTCCTGGATGAGATTTATGGCTTCAGAGATCGGGAGAAATAGCTTTTAAGGCCCCAATCGTTCTGCATTTGCAAATGGGACGCGATTGTTTGAGCAAGGAAATAAATGCCAGCGAGAGAGAGAGAGAGAATTTTAAACAATTCCCCATAAACAGAAAATCGAGTCCGATCTCTGTAAATGACGCAGTTAAGAGGGGCGAGCACAACGAAAACGGGGCATAGTTAATTAGACGTAAAACTCATTTGCATTGCGCGGCGCCCCTTTCGAAAACTATATTACTCGGGCAATTAATTCTGAAGGCAAGGGCGGCGCGCCACAGCTGCCGTGTCCCATTCCGAGCAACTGGTCTGTGCCCCCCCCCCCCTCCTCGCGTATATGACATACTTCAAAGTCTCCCGACGCGATTTAACGGTGTATTCCGTAACTCGGGATTTAATTTTCACTCTTTACACTGCTGGAACACGCGTTGCGACACGGATTGTTGACCGTTAATCATGCGGCCTCACTGGCAAACGGTCAGGAGCCGCCCCATTAAGGGTCGCCCGATTGAGTTCGCGAGCGGGGGCGGCACGCGGAGCTGTTAAAAGGGCACGTTTCATTTGAGCCCCTCAGTGCTCGGCCGAGTGAAGAATGCCTCCTGCGAAGTGGTGGAAAGATAAAAGGGCAAAAACATTGGGAAAAACGGTGTGTGATATAGGTGAGCTGTTATTGTCTCCCACTGGGAAATCCAACCACGCGGCCATTTTAATGACGTTTTACGCCTTGCTAAACGCCGAACCTTTCAAAATATACGTCAATAAAGAAGGGCTCCCGAAGCCTTCGCGCAGATGGTTTTAACAACGCGAAAAAAGCGAGTTAGAGGTGGGGGGAGTTATGTTTCCTTACGAATTATTTCTCCTTACGGTTGGCAATGCCGGAATCGTAAAAACGCGCCCCAGCGGCACATGGCGGAGAGATTTACATCACTCTGAGTGTGAGACCACCGTCATAAAGCCATCGATTGTAATCGGTAAGATGGCGGTAATGCTGCACGTTCGGTTTTATCTCCCCCGGGGTCTCCGTTTTTTATGCGTGAACATCGTTTTTAAAGTCGGGTAGAAAATTTTAAAACTTTGGGATAAAGATTTGATTTGGTTTGCCTTTTGCGTTTTACGGGCGTGATGGTGGAGACATGGTTGGAATGCGACGGGGCTTTTCCGGACGACTTTCCCATGCATTCTTTTCGTTTTACATGCAACAGAATTGATTTTCCCACCAGTTCATCATGGCGTTACTATTGGTTTATAACTGAACATTCATATACTAACTAATCTGTAATATTATAATGACGGCTCTTTAGAAATATGAGGTGTTATAAAGCATAACTTATAAACTGAAAATGTTTTCGTTTTTTTTTTAATTACTTCCCTCTCGGTGATGAGTCACGTGCATACAGTATTAGAATGTATGAATTTCTTAGTCATGTCATGCGCAGTTTAAAATAGGGCTCTTCAAGCATGTTTCAATGAGAGGTCTGACATTTTGAAAGAAACAAGAAGTTAGACCGCGAAACCCCAGCGGCGTAGCGTAGGTTCCTGCCGCCCGGGGCAGGCACCAAATTTGCCGCCCCTCTTACATTGTCCTGCTATATGCTCCTCTCCCCCCCCCCGTACACACAACAAAAAATCGACATGCTTAATATTTTACAGAACGAAAACAAGATTTTACTATCTAAAATATGTTTTACACTTTAATATAATTTTACTTCAACAGGAAATACTGTTGCTTGAAAAAATTCTAATAAATATTTTTCAAAAATTATTGCATTATGAGAGATAATATTTTCCCTAAATAAAAACATTTAAAACGTGATCTAAAACTGTATACTGGTAATATTTCTTAAATCTTTTATTGAAAATAAGAAAGAGAAAAAACTGATTATAAAGTACCTGACCGATTCATTTTTTTATACTTGAAAAGATTTTTTCTTCTTAACCTAAAATTTCAATTCTCTACTTTTCATCAACAGAAATTCTTTAACAACACTATCAATATCGATTGTATCAGTCGTTTCTGTAAAATGTTGTATAAAATGTGACTGTTTAAAATGACTCCTAAATTCAAATATGCAGTCCCGGATCTACGTACCCGCAGACTCCGCAGTGTGGGGGGGCACGGCCTTAAGGGGCCCGATGGCCCAAGAAACTGAAGAAAAAAAAAACTAGCACTAAGACTAACGTTGCAAATATACACTGCCTGCCTCTGGGGAGAGGCCCTGCAGATTTAGATGCAGGGGTGTCCAAAATTTATAGATCCGGACCTGCAAATGTGACCACTATTCCTTTCTATTACCCACTCCATTTTGGAGTTCTGGAGATCAACTTCCCCCCTCCACCCCTCTCAATTTTTTTCTAAGCCAATATTTTTATTCGGAGTGGGAGGGAGCATTATATTAATCGTTAACATTCTTCTGGGGGACTAGAGAAAAGAAAAGTTTAAAAAGATGAGCATTTGTAGCAAGGTGGGACCCTCACGGTGGTACACCCCCCTTAAATATTTAAAAAATCATCTAAACGAACTGTTTTTTTTTTTTTTTCATTTTTTCCACATTTTCTTTTCGATTGTACTTTTCGATGTAAAATCCAAATATCGGCTTCACTTCTATGAGCCTCATGTCCGAAAAAAGTTCAGATTGAAAAAAAAATATACTAAAAATAAATTATCTTTAATATCTTCTGTATATAAATAAAACACAAAATCCAAATGTATATGTACGGGGTAAATTCAGAAAATACCGGACCGATTTCGTTAAAATTTTCAGTTTATTTAGGTAAGTGCTGGGAAGGTTATAGACATTTTCAAAAAAATTTTGATGAATAGTTCTTTTTTTATTCGAAATTTACGTTTTGGACCCAAAAATGGATCTTTCTACCAGGGCCGGACTAGGTCCCCTAAAAGAGGGCTAAACTTGACTCTCAAAGCCCCCCCCCCCAAAAAAAAAGACACAAAAGGGCACAAGTTCAAAGGGCCAGACAAAAATTTTAAAAAGTCGCACAGGTTTTAGGGAGCAAAAAGAAACATGCGCACAGGTTAGAGGGGAGGGCTCAATGAAAAGAAAACGAAGGTGCAAACGTTCGAGGGCACAAATGAAATACAATGAAAAAAAAAGATTCAAGGACGGGGGGGGGGGAACTCAGGAACAAGAAGAGAAAAAAAAAACGAGGGCGCATAAGGGGTTGAGAGTGTGCTCAGGGTTGAGAATGCGAAAAAAATAAATAAATAAATTTAAAGAAAAAATTAAAAAAATAAAGAAACCGAAGGCGCACATGTTCAAGGACGCAAAAAAAGAGATAAGGCGCTCAGGTTTGAGCGCGCAAAAAGAAACAGTCACACATGTTCGAGGGGAGAGCGAATAAAGAAAAAGAGTGAAAAAACCGAAGGCGCAAAGCGTTCGAAGGCACAAATAAAACGAAAAAAGAAAAAGGTTCGAAGGCGAAAAAAAAAAGAAGCTCAGGAACAAGGGCGCAAAAAAAAAAAAAAAAAAGAAAGAAAGAAACCGAGGGCGCACATGTTCAAGGACGCAAAAAAAAGAGAGAAGGCGCACATGTTCAAGGACGCAAAAAAATATTCGTTCAAGTTTGAGGATGCAAAAAGAAACAGTCACACAGATTCGAGGGAAGGGCGAAAAAAAAAGTGAAAAAAAAAAAAACGAAGGCGCCCACGTTCGAAGGCACAAATAAAAGGGCGAAAAAAAAGGAGCTCAGGATCAAGGGCGCAAAAAAAAAACACGAGGGCGCATAAGGTTTTTTAAGGTTAAGGAAAACACGTGGAGGCGCAATCACGTTAGTTAAGGCAGGGACTGCTTGCAGGGGCGGACTGGCCCGCGGGCCGATGCACCCTCAAACGTCCTCTGAGTGCCTTCGTTTTTTTTTAGCTCCCTCAAACCTGCGCGAATTCGTTTACTTTATTTAATTATTGTTAGCGCCCTTGAACCTCTGCGACTTCGTTTTTTCACGTCCTCAATCCTATGCGCTTTCGTTTATTTTTACACCTTTAAAACCTTTGCGCCCTTGAACCTCAGTTCTTTCGTGCCCTTTGGTAGTTAAGGTTGGCGCCCTCTTGGGGGACCCAGTTCGCCCCCGCCTGCTTGTCGATCTTTGTGAATTATCTCTCCCCCCCCCAACGAGATAGTCCTCTCTCTTCTCGTCTTTTTATGTCAGCGCCAGTGATAATGGTCCCCGTCCCCATGCATGTCAGTATCCAGTATTTCGTGCTAGTGCTTCAACGAGAAAAATTTCCTGAGACAAGTTAGAACTGAAGAGTAAAAAAAGAACATTTTGATGTTGATTTAATGATACATCCCTAGCAAAGTGCCGTCTTAATAATAATAAAAAAAAGTTTTTTCGATGTTAATGTGGTGTACCGGAATTTGCCGCCCCTAGCAAAGTGCCGTCCGGGGCGAGTGCCCCCCTTTGCCCCCCCCCCTACGCTACGCCACTGCGAAACCCCTCTATAAAAGCATTTTTGTCACGAGCCCCACAACCCAATGGCGTAGGGAGAAAAAAAAATCCAGATGGGATATGTTTAGTTTTATTCTCTTTCTACGGGGGGGGGGGGGGTAAAAAAAAAGAAAAGAAAAATTCTGCGTTTCGGGGTTGAAGGATGTATCCCCAATGGGGGGGGGGGGGGTTGTTTCCTAAATTTTAAAAGCATTTTTTTTTTCTGAAAGAGCATGCTTAAAAACATAGGATTTGACCATTTTTTAAATAATTTGACGAAGTTTACCATTTTTAAAAAACTATTTTAACCGTCGCGTAGATTCAATTTCCTTTTTTACGCTTCTGCACATGACATCACTAGTGATGAAATGCCATTCACTGATGCCATTAGCGCAGAGTACAATGTTTAATTCAGCGCGCCAGTGGAATTCGAGCCAAAGTTCATCACTTGTGACGTCATAAAGACCATGCCTTATTTGAAAATTAGAACATTTCAAAGAATTAATTAAAAATTAAACGTTTTGGAAATAAAAGATTTTCCTCGCTCCTTGGTGTTTTTTTTTTTTTTCTTTCTTTTTTTTTTTTTTTTTTGCTCATTTTATCAAATTTAGAAATTAAAAGTAGTACTTTTGACTGATAGATGTAAAATTAATATTATGTCCAAGGGGAAAATTTTCGTTCCTAAAAATAATTAGCCCTTGATTGGTGCGACCGTTAAAATAAGTTTCACTGTTTGTCTTTATATGTGTGTAATTTCCATCCAGCTGCGATCTCCGATCCAGATTCTTTCAAAAAAATAAACATAGAACACCATAATAACGAATAAATACCTTTGTGCTGAAAATTCAAAAAATCAGTAATCCAACGTCAGAAAGCACAAATATTTGCAAAATATTGCAGACACGTGTTTCGGTGTTACAAGGAACACCTTTTTCAATGCAAAGAAATGTGAGCTTCTGGATGAAAAGTCATCCGAGAAAAGGATGACCTTTATAGGTCATCCTTTTCTCGGATAGGGTCATCCTAAAAGGATGACCTTATAGGATGATAAAAAGCCTTTTCTCGGATGACTTTTCATCCAGAAGCTCACATTTCTTTGCATTGAAAAAGGTGTTCCTTGTAACACCGAAACACGTGTCTGCAATATTTTGCAAATATTTGTGCTTTCTGACGTTGGATTACTGATTTTTTGAATAGAACACCATCTCTATTAGTGACTGTTTCTAAAGAAATTGAAAGCCAGAGATATCCAACTTACGGCCCGCGGTCCACATCCGACCAGCGAACAAATTTTGTCACACGGAAAGCTAACGGAAAGTTTTTTTTTTTTTTTTTTTTACAAATTTTGGAATTTTGATGGATTTGAACTTTTTGAGGTGTGCTGAGTCCATTTCGACCATTTTTGAAAAATGTGTGTGTGTGTGTGTGTGTCACGTATGTGTGTGACCAGTTTTTTGTGCCCCCCCCCCCCCCATGTGAACTTGTGCCCATTCGTTTTTGGCGCGAATTCTTTAAAGACGGATGGAGCAATGGGACGTTTCTTCAGTTGTGCGTGCTTGTTATTACCCAAGAAGTAACTCGCGGAATCAAATAAAAATTTGGTTCAGATATTGCCTCTAACAGGAACAGGTGCTGATTCAATTGTGGTGTCAATAGCTCAAACGGGGGTTGAGTTATAAAACGTTTTTTGTCGTCGATTGTGACTGCTGTGTATCTCAAGAAATAACGAACGGAATCAAACAAAAATTTATCGACAAGTAGCCCTTAGAGGGTATAAGAGCTGATTTTATTTTGGTGTCAACAGCTGAAAAGGGGGTGGCCTAATCGAACAATCGTTTTTTCCATTGGGAGTGCCATATCTCAAGATGTAATGCTACGTTCTAGATGAAATTTGGAATAAATGTGAATCCATATATAAACAGACGTTGGTTCAATTTTCGCGCCAATTGCTTCAAGAGGTGCTTTTTTTTTTTTTTTGAGCAATCACGATTGCTAATTGTTTTCATTTGACCTTCCTTGATGTCAGGTTCCTTTTTCAACCCCACCGTCCTCTGCAGACGCGACTCCTCCCGGTAGCCGCTGCTCCTGGTCGGTGGCGTCCATGTCCTACACACACGCACGCTCATACACACACATGCGTCTTTACACACATGCCAGCGTGCATACACACAGTTCTACGCACACACACAAGCCTACACATACACAACTATACACACGTAACCGCCCAAGAGCAGGGACAGGAACCGTTTCTAGATACAAGCGAATGGGGTAGTAACCAATGAGTAGGGTCCTGTCGCAACTCGTGATTGCGAAAAATATAACTTGAATTCAAAATTTCAGAAATCAAATTAATTTTGAAAATTCGAAAGTTTTTTTTTCTTTTTTTGAGCAATCACATTGCTTATTGTTCTCATTTGACTCATTTGGCGTCCTTTGATTTTATTCCCCCCCCCCCCGCCTCCGTTTGCAGCACCACCGCCGACCGGCCTCACGATGCTGCGCCTCTAGCGAAAACCGTCTCCAGGTTGCGTCCATATCCTACACACAGACACACGCATACATGCACACCTACACATATATACACACTTACACACATACACACACACCTACACACACACTCATGCCTGCACACAGATACAAACACACACGCCTACATACGCACACGTGATTGCGAAAAACATAATTTGAGTTCAAGATGTCAAAATTCAATTTTTTTTTTTTTTTTTTTTTTTTTTGCGAATAAAAATAGCTTTATTAATGCAACAACAAGAAAGATAAATCGTAATAAGCTGTCGTCTGCGTATTTCTCGTGATTTTAATTCGCAACTCCAGAGCTTGAATACGCTACCTTGCGGTGATTAACAATATAGTCGAAAAAGGTAAAACATTCCATTCCACGTGTTTTCTTTGGGGTAAATTACAGGCTTTAGACATTTTGTTGTGTAATGGGATTTTAGAAGAAAAGAAAAGAAAGTTTCCTACAAACACGATAAAAAATTTCTGTCACTCACTAAGCTTCAAAGCAAGTTATAAGTTACGGCATTTGTTTGTTTTAACTTTTTCATCCGTCATTAGACAGTAGCTGCAACGCCCCTTACAGTTTATTGGAGTTGCGAAATACGGAAATGATCGGAGATATTATCTGAAAATGATTTTAAAATTTTAACTGTTGCCATCTTATGTTTGTTAGCAAATAAAATATTTGTAATTAATTCAAGCAAGTCTTTTGAAATAACTTTCAATTTTCGCTCTTTGCTTTGATTTTGCGATAATTCAGACATTGGGATGGTCGTCAAGTTTTTGCATGTGTAATTTTGTTTCTGTTGGGAATATTGCTTCCTCGTCAAGCATGGGGAGAGATCAGAATTATAAGAAAGATATAGAAAAAAGTTTCGTGAAGGCCACAACATACTAGTTTCTATACGTTTCGGAAAATGCTAGAAATTTTAGAAGTTTTTAGATCGTTGCAAGATTCCGAAATTGCATTAATGCCATAGGACTTCAGTTTGGACCATTTAAAAAAATCGTTAAAACTGGGTGATCGCTGTATCCCGGGTTCGCTATAGAAGGGTTCGACTGTAGTGTTAAAATTATTGAGACTGATCCAACGTGCCCCCATTCCCCCTATACAGTCGAACTCGGTTAAAATGAACTGTGAAAACTCCACGAAGTTGTTCGCAACTAATACACATTGTAATTTACTAATTAGTAAATTCAGAAAAATTTATATCTTACTTCTTAAACTTAAATGGTATTGGGGACAACCTGAAGAAAAAAAAAAGATGATAATCCGCAATTGAGAGACAAATTGTTATTAAAAATGGAAGATAGAGTTTTTCTATTAGTTTATTTTAAATGTTCACAGGTAAACTAGTATGTGGGCTTTATTCTCAATATTGAACACTTTTCGACACACCATAATGGCCTTTCGACTACCTTACAGAATAATTTCTAAAAAATTAAGAAAAGGATTGTATTCAATCCCAAAATTTTTTATCGAAGTGGTCAGTAAATCTTCTTCGTTTTTGCAGAAATGTTCATTTTAATGCATATATTATGCATGATACTTTCGATGCTAACCAACTAAGCATTTTTCCAGTCATCTAGATCTATTATCAAACTCAAAAACTTTTGCTTCGTCTGAAGATTGAAAAACTATTTCTAACAGACATTCAGATTCTAATTAGTACTTTTTCCCTTGTAAAGGAAAGGTTTCAATATTCAAGATGCCATCTCTTTTTATTTGTCGAATATAGTGTCATATTGGACATAATGAAATAAGCAGGGGAGTGATTGTAACAAAAAATGGAATTTTAAAATAAATAGTTATATTATCCGTTCGTTAGGTGATTGAGTTGTTTAATCTTCGTGCATAAGTAGAGGTGTTCACGGATTATTCTACGAAAATTTAGTTTTAATAATGCAACTGTCGATGGTCTTAAGTGATATTAGGGGGAAGAAGGTTCGGAAAATCTTCTCCAGAAATTTTCTGCTTAAAGTCTTAAAAACGCGAATGTTGGCAATCTTTGGAAGCGTCAAGTGAAAAGATGTGATTTAGATCTCGCTTCCAGTCTCTTTTCGACTGGAGCTAAAAAAAAAACCCGCAATTTGAGATAATCTCAAGGGAATTCAGAGGTGTTCCACCAGTAAAGTTTTGGAAATGAAGTTCTAAAAACGCAAATGTGTGTAAGACATATTTGATGACTTTAGAAGAAGGCATTGGATGATCAGATCTCTCCCCCGGAAATGCTTCCATATTGAAGTATCGTAAATGTAATTTTAATTGCTTATTTATTATGTTAGGGAAGGAGGATGTTCTGTAGCTTTCCCCGGGAAATATTTCGAGATTAGAGTCCTAAAAACACAATTGTAGCCTTGTTTTCTTTTTCTTTTTTCTGTTTTTTTCTTGCAACGTTAGGGGTAGAAATGGGTTTCAAGGAATTCATTACTTGAAATTGAAGCTACAAAAAACGCAAAATTTTAGATGACCTGAAAAGAGAGAGAGGCGTTTAGGGTCTCTCGACTAAAAAAAATGTTTGGAATTCAAGTGTTAAAAGCTCATTTTTAGGCTGTTTTTTGTGACTTTAGGATAAGGAGAATTTTGGTGACCTTCTTCCAGAATATTTTTGAACTTTTAAACTTTTTTTTTTGGGGGGGGGGGGGACTTAGAGATCACCTCAATCACTCACCCCGTGGTCCGAAAATAACACTTAATGTTTCCCAAACATATATTAACTTTTCATCGTAACGTTTAGTACCCCTGCTTTGAAACCGTAGCCTCTGCTTTATTTGTTCATAGAAATCTGTTTCCAATTTCACTTTTTTATGATATAGTACCCTGTTGTTGTTCAATTTTGTACCCCCTCCCCCTTCCACCATCTCATTTCCAAATTAAAAGTTAATGTCAATAATTTTGCTAATAAATACTTCTTTTTTCATAAAAGATAAAAATTTAAATTAAAAAAAACATAAGAAAGTTCGAATAACATATGAATTTTTTAAGGTATACTCGAAGCCGAAAAGGGGGAGGGGAGTAAATCTCTTGTGATTCTAACAACTTTTCGTCGGCGGCGAAAAAGACCATTTCAAAATGCCTCTATTTACTCCCCCACCCCCTTCTATGTTGTCTTTTTCCTGTGATAAATAAGGCCATCCTTTACTTTTTTGTGTCTTTTTTACCAATGTGTTTTGCCTGCTAGTCTTTTTGAATTGACCTTAAGCGGGGGAATAGTGTCAAGAGAGTGACGCAGGACTCCCTTTTTAAGTGGGATACAGAATCTCTCCAATTTTAGGGGGTTCGAGGTAAATTTTGTAAAATAGATAAAAAATTTCTATTTTGAAGCCTTATCTTATAAAGGGTAATTGGAATGACAAAATTCTCGGGAAAAAATAGGCAGATAGTTTTTTTTAAATTTATATTATATTTTGAAAATTAAGGTAATATACAGTAAAATTTGTTTTTTGGGTCAACAAATCAATGACAGCAGTCCTCAGAAGGAAAGATCGATTGAGAAGAAAAGACAATGCATTGTTACTTGCTTACATCGACTGTTAGTACAATTGGATTTTGATCACTCCTCGACTCCTCCAACCCTCCGACAAATACAGCAATGAATTCAATAAAATAATCAATAGTAAAATATGCTTTAAAAGAAATTGTGTACAGATTTAGAAAATAGGTAGTAAGAAAGTAACATGCTGCCCAAGCTGCCACATTTCTTTTAAAAAATTTCATCAGGTACTAAAATGATTTAACAAGAAATGTGCAAAACTTTCGTGCACTTTCTTCTCCCTCGCCTTTTCTTTTATTCTGACATTTTCTCTACAAATATGATTCTGGAAAATCTGAAAAAAAATTTTGAACTGCTGGGGATTAAGATTCCTCTCTCTATTTTTTTTCCTAAAAAATCAACGCATCGTTTGTAGTGCTACTTTCCGTTTGTGCAATGGTCAGACAATTTTTGCAGTTTTTTGTTTCATTGTTACATGAACTCATTGAGTACGGTATAAACTGTTACATTTATCAGTTTTGCTGTACAAAAACCTTTAAGTTCTGCACTCCTTTTGCAATAGCATTCACTTCAAATCAGCGAATTTCATTGGAACATAAAACCAGATGATTCTTCAAAATTTTTAATCTATAACAAACCAAAATATCAGCTTTTGAAATCGCGCAAATTGGAAATAAACATTCTGAAAAGAAAGAAACAAATCACAATGAGAAGACCGTTCTGTTAGCGCAAACGGGGAGAGTGGGGAGAGAGTTTTTTCCCTTTGTTCTAGCTTCTAATTGGTTAAAATAATCGTCGATTATTTTCAGTATTGCGGCTCGTATTTTCGCTCTTCAGTCTAGCGTTTTCAGCACTCCAGTGACAGCTGTACTATTTCTATCTAAAGTAGTTTTTTTTTTTCTCCCCCACTAGAAAAGGACATTTGCTTTTCTCTTCATTTTCACTTCTAAACTATTCAAAGAAGGAAAAAAATCATGATTTTTTGTTTTAAGATTTTGGAAGATGTGTTGTTACTATATAAAATCCTCTCAAAACTAAGGGGAGGGGGCATTGCGCCCCTATAAATTGGACCATGCATGATATCATTGGTGTATATATGTTTTTATTTTGGAGGGGGCCGATATAACCAAGACTAGCTCAATTCCCTCACTTTTTTTTCTTCTGTAATTTCAATTTGGGAGAGGGGGGGACCAACAGTGCTCTGATTTTTTCATTTTTTTCGAGGTGTGGCAAGGGCTTCATATTGTCATCATTCAAGGGAAGGATATCAATTTTCCATTAATATTCAAACCGAACAACTAAAACTTATCCTAAATTTTTTGCAGGGGACGAGAGTTAAGGGGAGAATATTTTGAAGACCCTTCTTTTCAGATTGATTAGAAAAAAGAGGGGGAGGAGAGAAAGAAAGAGAGGGGAATTTGAATTTGCTAAGCAAAAATCTGCATCTGTTGAATTTTTAAAATTTTAAGATTTTTTACTGAAAGAATTGATATTTTTTCCCCCAACATTATTTGCTTTTATTTTTGTTAAAACATCTTCGCTTTCCTAAGACACAGTCTTTTCTTGAGTAAGGGGCATGAATCCCTTGATCCCTTCTGACACCATTGCCTAGTGCCCTCAGACACAGGGATCTCAAATCCCATCCAAACTTTAACGTTTTGCGGCACCCTTTGAAGAATTAGAATTTTCTCACGGCACCCTAGTCTAGTTTTATATACATATTTATTGTTACTATGGACACTTCGCGGCCCCCCCCCTCACCTCTTCCTGCGGTATCCAGTTCGGAAAATCCTGTTCTAACGTATTATAATTATTGTCATCACTATCAATATTTTTTTTTTTTTTTTTTTTTTTTTTTTTTTGCAGCTAAAAACTTGGAAATTATTTGTGAGCCATAATATAAAACCAAATAATTCGCAACTCCACCAAACTATACGCTGCAGCCACTGTCTAATGGCGGATGAAAAAGGTAAAACAAACGCACACCGTAATGTATAAATTGCTTCTAAGCATAGTAAATGACAGAAATTTTTGTTCGTATGTATGATTTTGTTGTTCTTCATTCTTTTGAAAAGTTTTTTTAGTCTTTTGGTTATTCTGACCCATGTAAAAAGAGATGAGAAATCAAAAAGTATTACAAAATTACGAAATCAATGCACAACACACAGTAAGTTTTTCTGAAGCAGCCATTTTCACGATGTTGAATTCGATGTTCATAAATTTTTGGTTCACTCCAAACAACACTTTTATTTCATTCTATACTATTTTTTTCTCTTCATTGGTACTTATTATGTCCAGTTTTGTGACATTTCATGCATTTGATGACATTTTGGTCACATAGTGCACATACGTGACCGTAAGACTGTCATGATTTATTTCAATGACCAGATGATTTAATATCAAAAGAGAGAGAGATTTCATTTATAGTTATGTAATTGAGTTATTTCTTCGAATCGGTGCTTTATTTTAATTCTCGCTGTTTCATATGTTTCTATTTCTCAATTAAATGATAAAATTCTGTCATGCTATGCTGTGTAAATCATCTACAAAATGCTCTCGGATATGTAGTGGCAGTTCTGATTTAAATCTTCACGCATTTAATTCATTCGTCATGGAAATGTTTTAACTGATAAGCGAAATCTCGTCAAGATACATTATTCTTTCACACAATACTAAAACAATAACCTTAAAGTTCCAAGCTTTTATTTTTTTATTGCTAAAATTTTTAATGTTCTTTCTGGATTTTTCAATCCGTTCAGCGAAACATATTTTCAAGAATATTTATTTGCATACTGTCCATTTCAGTTAGATGCTGTTAACAAGGTTATTTAAATCAATTATGTGAATTAGGTTAAGAAAAAGCAGTAATTTTTCAGCACGGCACTTGGAATCCAACCAATGTTATTAAGAGTCCGCTTTTTTTTTTTTTTTTTTCATCGAAATAAAAAACTAATATTTATTCAAATTCACTTAGAACAAAATAAATAAAATGTGTACTCACAATTTTTTAGCCTATATTTTTTATGTTACGCTGTTGCGATGCCGATTCCAAATGATGAATCACGCATTTAAAACAAATACACATAACAAGCTGCTTGTTTTGCCCAAAATGGGGTGGAACGCAATGTTTTACCTTTTTCTGCAATTTTATAAATCACCGCAATGTAAGTGTATTCGAGAGCTCCGGAGTTGCGAATAACTGCCTTTATTTAAATTTTTTTCCCCAGATTTTGGAGTGGGCAGCGGCCCCCTCAGCCCCTCTCTTATATACGCCCTTATCACTTCATCTGAAAATTTCAATACATTTTAGTGTCATAATTTTAAAAGTATAATTATTGTAAGTGGGAAGTGCAACAAGAACTATGAATAGATAGCAACGCCAATCCCAGAAACTGGGAGGATCAAGATCCCTGATAATTTTCTCGATGTGAGTGGTGCCATCTGTTGACTAGTCCTGTAGTATCAAATTGTAAAAAAGATAAGAAAGATAACAAATGATGGAGACACTATCTTTTCAATATTTTTTCCATCTGGTTACAATAGTACAACAGCTAATTTCTTACTTTATATTAATTTTTTATAGCTGGAATAAAGAAGCAGAAAACGTTACGTTATGATGGTGTTACGACCAGTTATAATGCAGCGCGGATTAGTTTTAAAACCTCATAAAAATTCATAATTAATAAAAGGGAAAAAATTCCTGAAATGCTGATGAATCATCAATTGTGTCAAAAACAAGAATTTATTGGCGAGACATAACATTTCCCAGAAGAAGTTTAGGAATTCAAGCACTGCCATACCCCCGAAGCAATTTTTCTGGGGCGGGGGGTGCAAAAAGGGTGTACTCAATGTTTATCATTCTTTTGAAAAACAACCACATGTTGTAAAGAACCGGGATTGAATGAATCGTAATTAAGCAAATAGTTTAGACCAGCGTTTCTTAATTTCTTTCGTTAGTGAACCCTTTTTAATGCTCATTTTTTTCGTGGAACCCCTGGTGTTTTAATAGTATGCAGTGGCGTACCCAGTATTCTGTTTCGGAGAATGCCCAGGTTCTTATCTCAAAGAGACTATTGCATTAACTATTTGTCATTAATTCACTTTTTAAATACACATAATTATAGATTATTTTAATTATTAATGATTGCTAATTGATATTTCTTATTGTAAAATACCAGGTACACACCTATTTGAATCTGAGAAATACTCAGAATATTTAAAAGTGATAAATAATCTCAGAATTTATGCATGAGTTATATGATTAAAGTATCTTCTTCATTAGGAAAAGAAATACTGATGTGCTTTACCTACAAAAGTGTTAATAATTCACTTAAATTTAAGTAGAAAAAGTTTTTAAACCTTAAAATATCTCTTTCAGACAGAACTAGAATCGCTGTATGTATAGCTCCAGAACCATTGGCGTCGTCAGCTGAAATTTATTGGGGGGGGGGGGGGGGGGGGGGGGGACCATTCTGACTCTCATTTTCAAGTTGCATTAAGAAAAATTCGTGTGTGTGTGTGTGTGTGTGTGTGTGTATATATATATATATATATATATATATATATATATATATATATATATATATATATATATATATATATATATATATATATATATATATATATATATATATATAGTTATATATATATATATATATATATATAATGGGTTTACATTTAATACGATATTTTTAAACAGGTACATCTTTATGTACATAATTACACAATAGGAAAAATAATTAAATACTAACAAATACATTTTTTTAGACTGCACATGGGATACGAATATCCTTGCTATTTTTTTGTGATCAATTTCGTCCAGGATGATTTTGTGAACTTAGCATAAAGCAACATGATTCAACCGCTTTTGTGTCATAGTCGACCTTAGATACAATTTCAGCTTTCTCAGCGCACTGAAGCTTCTTTCAACTTTACACGACGAAGGACGGCACACCAAGTGTAGCCGCACCAAATTTTCAACATTTTGAAACAGTGGACAATTGAATTAACTTAATGAATGAAATCATAAAAAACGAAATCCAGCTTTATTGAATCAGTCGCTATATAGAATCAAAGCTGTTTAGAACAAATATATAAGCCGCGACAACTGTATAATTAAATTTTTATATTACATATAGTGATAAACCCTGCAGCTCTAAGTTCTTGGCACAAGTTGGATTCGAAGGAGTTTAATTTGATGTTTTTTAATTAAAATATTAAAGTATATAATTCACCGTAATGACATTCACGAACCTACGAAAAACACAACTACAAAAATAAAATAAGACACAAATAATTAAGCTCTCATAATATCATATTTTAATAATGCTACCTTTTAAAGTTTTTTCTTAATTTTTTCAGGTTTTTTGTAACAAATGGACCAAAATTTTGCTTTTTTGTTGAATCATCCATACACTCAATGCATATGAAACCAAAAAACAGCAAAAACCATTCCCATGTAAATACATTACTTTCTGATTTCTCAAAGTCAGCAGGGAAAGTGCCCCTTCTGATCCTCTTTAAGTGACAGGCCTGCCTTGAGAGGCTCACCTCACAGATTAAGTACTGGCCTACACAGAGAACAAACAGCATTTGGTGTATAATTGAATTCTGATCAGCGGACGATGGGAAAGAGATAGAGAAATTAACTGCTTTTTTCTGACACGTGACTATATGTTTTAAAATGGGCTATTTCAATAAAATTTGTTCAGTAAAGCAGGATTATTAATGGATAATTTTCTGTTAAGCTTTAATAACTAAAAGGAGTATTATTTATTCCATTAAAATTTATAAAAGTTGAAACATTTCAAAAAAAAAAGAGAAAGTTGAACGCAATAGCTCCGATAGGACTCATAATGTCAAAATATTGACTGTAAAGCATACCTGATTAGCAGGCATTCAGGGGCTACTCGATAAGAAATCACTATGAACTTTCATGAACTTTCCCAGAAAATTTTGTCTGACGAGTCTTCAAATTTCTAGTAGTTTTTTGCGAAATATTGCATTAAAAATATATTCTCATTAGATGTAGTGATGTGGGTAATTAGGAATTTCATTCGGAAAATCGAGAAGTAACCCCATCTGAATAGTATAAAATCGGGGAGCCTCTGCATGTATTACACTAAATAGAATGATACTTACCTATCACGGTCTTTTGATTTTTTGAAGATGGTTCCGTTGATGTTGATGATGATTCAGTTGTTAAAAATTGCTCAGGTTCATTTGATGTAGAAGGTTTGCTACATTTTCCCGTTTCAAGCCACCTCTCCATAGCCGCAATCGAATATGTAAAAAAAAGTAATTTTACCAAAATAGGAGCGCTCTTCAGGTCACCTCCTCTCAAGGAGACCAAAAGACCACATGAAATTATCTTTATTTTTGTCGGAACGTCCTTTTATTTTTGTCTTTTTTTTTCTGGTCATCCTGCGCTTCTTCTTTTGTTGGTCTATCGGAAGTGACATCACAGTACCAACGTTATGCTGGCTTACGATTTGCTTTTGAAATTGCACGTTTAATTTTTAGACTCCTCCTCTTTTTTTTTCTGTAACGTAACGCTTTTTTGGTCAAATTTGAGATGCCGCAAACACATTTGAGAAACCGCGCTTCGGTAAGGTGCTTTGAAGCCAAGTGTTGAATATAATGTCAAACACATGACACGTCTCCTTTCCCTTTCTACCCCAAACTTAACCTTTGACCAGCTAAGTGGTCTTCTAAATTTTTGTGCATCCTTTGGCCAGGGTGTTGTTCCCAGCTGCAAAAAACCGCCATAGAGGCGGTTTTTTCTCATTTTGTTTGAGTAACATCGGGGTCGCTATAAATTGAATCGAAGTGGCGAAACAAACACTGCAAAATTCGAAACAGAAACCTGGATCCGCCGAGAAACGAGATAAGAAAGAAAGGGGCAGAAACTCAGATCCCCGTCTGACTTCTGTTGACTTATTAGCACGAGAGCAGGGACGTAGCCAAGGGGGGGGTCCAGGGGGTCCGGACCCCCCCCTTCCTGATAGGTCACTGTCCCCCTGCACTTACATAAACAGAATTTTCCAAAAAAAAAAAATTAAATAAAAAATTCTTTTGTCCTACATATTTTCTTTAAACGACAACTTTCTCACATTCAGTTTAGTTCAAAACAACAGAACCTCTGGGAGTGGGGGGGGGGAGCGACAGAAGTCTTCAACCCGTGGTACGCGACGCAGACCTGACCAAAAGAGACATTTTATCTTAGTCCCCTGCCTCGCAAGAAAATCGCCAGCAGCTATCCGAAAAAGGAGACACTATCGTAGTGCCCCTCCCCGCAAGGAAATCGCCGGCAGCTCGTAAGCAAACATTTATTGTTAACGAAAGCTTGATGAGAGTCATCAATGATGAAAATGTCGGAGACAGGCAGACAGAAGACCCTGGGCAGACAGGAAATTTGTAGGAATGTTTTTGCGGGAAGGTCATACAAGGAGGAAAGCGACAGTGGGGTCAGCCGCCCTTGTAATATAGTCTTTTTAGAAGGTGCCTAAGGCTCCTAGAGTCTTGGATAGTGCAGAACTCTGTTAGGTCGCACATTCCCTTTCTCATTCGCTGCCATTGGTATGGGTCGGTTGCACGAATGTTTTCCTCCAAAGTTAAAGGGAAAAATCAGGAGCAAAATCATAAACACATAAGAAAAAATTAGCCAACCCCCACTGGGTAAGTTGTATTGCAGTTCTTTTTAATGTGATTTTTTTCTTCTTTTTTTTAACAATAGGAGCAATTTTATGCATTGTCATTTATGCGTTTCTCATTTATTTAAAAATTTATTCAGACAAAAATAGCATCGAATATCATTTCATTTTTTAACCAATCAATTCAATTTATTTCATTTCTAATTTTCATTCGTAACAATGATGAATTACTTATATCATTGTGTCCCGAAAGCTCGCAACTTTTAGCATTCATCTAATACTCTAAACCTAGTTATTTTACTAACAATACGGAAATATAGAAATTTTAAATTTCTACCCTTTTTCTTTGGAGTTAAAATTGCCCTATTTGTGATAATACGGCAGCACTAAAATTAGATCCCAAATTAGATATACTGTAAAAAGCTAATCATCCTTCGGTGACAAATATAAAAGGTTTAGAGGTAGTTTGGAGCCTCAATTAGCAAACATTTTGCTCTAAGTCATCAGATGTTATAATCTAAAGGTTTAAAAGAAGACAAATCTCTTGTAAAAACTCTAAGAAAAGTTGTAAATGCCTTTCTACAACATGGTTGTAGATTGCCTTTCTACAACCATGAAACTAATGTCTGGAAATTCGTTCTGAATATTAGTTCATTTTCATCACAAGGTAACAGATTTTTTTTTCTTTCACTCTTTCTGAGCAAAAATGTACCGAAAAGAACTAGAATTTTTGCGAATGTTTTATCTCTTGCGTTTTTATATATGATTTATAAAAAAGGAAAAAAAAAATATGTATCTGGGGGGTAGTAAAAAAAAGGATGAATAAATAAAGGTTAATATTAATATAACAAAATTGATTTCAGTGATATCAAAGTTTAAAAAAACAAAGAAAGTCAAATAAAAAAAAAGTTTGGATGTGTTTGATTTTTTTAGTTTTAAGTTTGGAATGATTAACACATGTGTAAAGATATATACGTTTAAAGATACATATATATTTCACAAAGAAATTCTTTTAAATCATTATTTTAAAATACTAACTGAATTGTGTTCACGAGGTCAATAGGAAAAGTTATTAATTAGTTTAACTGAAAATATATATTTTCTTCTATCTTCTAGTTCCATTTTTCGAATAAAATACTATATAATATTCGTGCATATGCTTCATTTAGCAAATTTTTGATAGCTATTTACTGACTTCTTTGTATTTAAGAATTATTTTACAAGTATCTGTACATTCATGGTTAAAAAGCACAGTAGACTCCGAATGCAAGAATAATAGTTGTTGTTCTTATCCTCATATATATAACAGCCAATGATCGAGTAACTCTCTTGACCTCATCAACAATGAAACTCGCTCCACGCCATGATAATTTGATAATATGTTTTGGTAATGTTTAAAATGCAGGGAAAGGCTTTATTGTAACAAGGCTGAACTGGATCCAGTAACTTAACTGTTTTACTGGTGAGACTGTCATTTTAGGGCACTAAAGAAACGAAAAAGTGGTCAACAATGAACGTTATCTACTGAAGCTTAGGGTTAATCCACTGCAGTTAGGGTTTAAAATATCAACTATCAAAATGTCACCAAACAGGCAATTTCTTCATTCAAATGTGGAATCAATTTTCATCCATCATATCTTGACGGGCGATTTTCTAGTTGTTATATAATTTCAAAATATCAATTTAAATCATATCTAGATTTTTAATTTACAACTTTTCTTAGAGTTTTTACAAGAGATTTGTCTTCTTTTAAACATTTGGATTATAACATTTGAAGACTTACAGCAAAATGTTTGCTAATTGAGTCTTCAAACTACCGATAAACCTTTTATATTTGTCACCGAAATATGATCAGCTTTTTACAGTATATCTAATTTTGGTGCTGCCGTATTATCACAAATAGGGCAAAGATTAACTCCTAAAGGATCGAAATCGGATGACTACCGCCAAATGTAGAAATTTAAAATTTTTATATTTCCATATTGTTAGTAAAATAACTAGGACTAGAGTGTCAAATTTTGTTGTGATGATTCATTACTGTTACTTACAGTTGTTGTTTAATTTGAAATTTTAAATTTAGAATGGAACATTTTGCACAGAAGTTGTTTTGAATCAGCTTAATAAACTAAATCAAATCCATAGTTCTGTTCATTTGTTTTCCTGAAGAGGGGTAAAGACTATACATAAAAATATTATGTATATACAACGTGTTCGTAAGTGTATTTATTCATTTTCCAAAGTTCTAAAAGTAATACTTCCTCTTATCACCCTTAAATGACTCTGCATGCGAAACTCCTAAAATAGAAAATGTCCAAGAAAAATGTTTAATACCTTTGACGGCCTAAAAAATAGTATTTTTAAATAAATTATCATTCAAATTTTCTTCAAAATTTTGACAAAGAAATTTTATTGTTTAACTTAATTCATCGTAAATACCATAACTGATCCTTAGATATCTATTTTAGCAATACATCACAAGAAAATACTTATTAACGAGCAATGACACTTTCTATGTATTTTAGTTGTTTGAACGGCTTTAATAATGTTTTCCTAAGCTTTTATATGAAAATACTATAAAAAAAAAGATGAAGATTGGAAATATCATTCCATTTCTTATCGCTGAATGAATTCTAAAAATTTAAATGAATTAAGAAACATTTCGAGCTTTTCTTTAATGAGCCTTGGCGATATTTTCGTCCATAGAAGCATTAAATGCTGTCCAAAATCCAATTCGAAACAGTCAGGAGTGGGGAATTATGGAGCATTTATTGAGTTAGACAGTTGATAATGTAGTTAAAATAAATATGGGCGGTTTTTTTTTTCTGAAAGCAAATATATTGCAAAGCTTTAATTATCATATTTATATTACATCATTACTTAATTAATCTAATTATCATACTTATTAGTTGATTGGAATAGTATCAATTTATACAATTAACAGTTAATGCTTCTGATTTAGCATGCTTCCATTTTTAAAGTTCGAGCAACCTTGGACCCCCCCCTTAACAAAATCCTAGCTACGTGCCTGACGAGAGTCGTAAAAAAGGGGGGGGGGGTGTCCATATACGCTGGAGACTCGACTATGGATGGTTGACATTTCACTCCGGAGAAGGTGTCCCCTTTCTAGCATCCTCCACTGTAGCTGGTGTGCGCAGAGAGCAGAGCAATGGTTTGTCAATGGAGTTCACTTTCCGACTTTCCGTTCACTATACACATCACCTATTTTGTTGTTTTTTTTAGTTCATTTTTTTTTCGATGTTCATTTCGTTTTATTTGATATGAATTAAACATGGTAAATTATGTATTATGCAACTGTTTAAAGTCTTCAAAGCAAAAATAATTTCCCACAAAATAATGAATTCATCTTGACAATTATCGAGGGGGTCCGATTTTCAAATATTGAGGGGGTCCGGACCCCTAGGACCCCCTCCCCCCAGCCGCGACGCCCATGTTAGAACTAAACCATTTAGACCCCTCCTGACCATAACTCCTCCTTAAATTGGTCGTTACTCGTTAAATGCTGAAATTGTCCTTTCAACTGCTGCCATATCGATACTTTTCACTTCAGATTTCTTTGTACCTGCCACTATATTTGTGGCTTAACCAGTTGGGTGGAACCCTGGTTCAACATCCCTAAGAGGTATCGTTTCACCTGGAGGACTTTGTGACCACGAGCATATTTAACGTCCTCCAGTCACCATTAATGGAGACGGTGGGTCTTCGACCAGCAAGGATCGAACCCGGGACCCTCCGGTCACAAGTCCGGTGCCTTACCGATCAGGCCGCCACGGCCTGAAATTGATGTCAAAAACCGTAATCTGTGGCAATATTTCGTAATGTTGTAGGAGAGGGATTTGGGGTGCTTTCCCGAAATTTATTCAACATTGAAGTCACTATTTTAAACTATTTTTGGTGATATTAGGGAGTCAGTTGCTTTTTCAGAAACTTTTTCAAAATGGAGATTTTAAAACCCAATTTTATGTTATCTTTGGAGACATCAGCTGAAAAAGATGCGTTTTGGGATTGAGCTCAAAAAAATTTCGAAGTTAAAATCTTAAAGGCATCATTTCATGCTATTTTTGAGAGTAAAAAAAAAAAGCATTATTTTAGGCGAGAAATTAAATTGTTCCCATATAGTGACTATCCCAGATGGGTAATAATGCTTAGATTAGGTATGCGAAAGTGACCGTAAACGTATTTTTGAAAAGGCGTTTTTTTTGTCGCTTTTTAAGTGATCAATTCCGTGGAACCCTGGGGTTCCGCGGAATAAACGCTGTTGTTGTCAGAATCAAACATAATATTTTAGATTAGCATCAAGTTTAAATTTAATGGCATATATCAAGTAGTATTCTTGCATCTGATATCTGAATAATTTTAAATAAATAAAACTGATTAATTTCAGTTTAACACATTTATGTAACTGCAGTCGCAGCCAGATCAAATAGATATAAGCCTATTCGCACATAATAGCATAAGCTTCGCACGCTTTCATTACTTCAGTTACGTTTGGCAACGATTCTTGTGTGTTAATAATCATGTCTTCTCTGGTCGAAGTAATAGCAAAACAGGCACAGGCAACGTTTTCTAAAAGTATTACAGAAGAAACATTCGTTGAAAGTTTCAATAAACTTGTCAGAAGTGTAAGTAGAATTCGTGCTGCAGATTTACATGTAAATAAGGATGCGATACGGACAGCCAATAGCGGAAATTCATCGAACTCGATCGCGCCAGTTACTTACATAGAAGTGGCAGAAAATCAAACATTTTCAATGGGTATATTTCTTTTGAGAAGTGGAGCGCGAATACCCCTTCATGACCATCCTGGAATGCACGGTGTGTTGAAAGTAATTCAAGGCACTGTTAAAATTACCTCATATAGTGCGTTATCTATGACTCCTGCTGATAGTAAATTACCTCAAGATATCAATAACAAAGTTAAAGGCTGTAAAAATGTATTGGTTCCTGTTGAGAAACATTTGTGTGGAAGTGTAACTGATAGAGATGAGCCATGTGTTTTGCGGCCGAAGGAAGGAAATTACCACGAAATTTGCGCCGTTGGGGGAACAGCGGCATTTTTGGATATATTAGCTCCTCCGTACGACATGAAAGAAAGAGACTGTCATTACTATACTCCTCTAGAAACTACCAAACCTGATTCGGAAGTGAAGACTTGGTTACTGAGAACGTCGCCTCCTTCTGACTTTTGGTGTAACGCTGCACCCTACACTGGACCAACAGTTTCTCTGTGATGCGTTGATGTATCTAAAATTGCACTCTGAATTATTTTGTATAAATGAATTCAAGTTTACATGTGCGAATTTTGTGACGCTTGACACTTTCCTAACTTGATTAGTTACGAAATTAAGAGAGTTTAATCGAGTTTCATGAGAAGCAGCCTTGGTTGGTATGTAATGATTACCTTTTAAAAAAGTAAGAAATGACTTCAGTTGATATGCTCTAAGAATAACTAGAGTCTTACAGAAACAATGCATAAACTTCAGTATTGTTTAATAGTGCTTTAAATTCACCTTGGTTATTAGTACAAGATATGCAACTCAGGTGTAAAAGTGACATTTTTAAGTACTTTTTCTTCCCGGTTAATTTATGTAATGCTTTGGTTAACTTTGTTATAAATTTTAAGACTTATTTAGATTGCTGTGATTTTAAGAAATTTGATTTTTAATAACAATAATCCAAAAGAAGAAATTTAAAATTGAATTGCTTATATTTTATATATTTTTCATCTTATGATGGACATCTGTACATACATTATGTAAAAATTGACACCATAAATAAATTTTATTATAGAAAGAAAATGAGGTGTTGTTATTAACTTTTCGAAATTTATGCACATAGCTTTGAGTGCTTAAGACATTTCAATGAAAAATATCAATATATGTTTCAAATTTTTTTGATAAACCACACTGTAGTTATTTGTTGTAGGTCTTGCATTGATACCATGAAGAGTTTTCAAAATACTCTCTTAATAATGCTATGAATTTTTCTTGCTCAGTATTGGCAGTGGATATATTTATGTGATTTCTATTTCTGAGCAACAAAATAAATCATTTAAGATCATAAACCTCAAAATTGTTTTATATTTGATTACAATGGATGTTTATTATCTGCCTCGATAAAGGAAAGGAGAGAATCCAAAAGTTTTTAAAAAGAAAATATTTGCCTGTGTTTGATTCTTTGATGCTGAGCTAATGAAAAAGAAAAAAAAATGTGTAAAAATTAGGCACACATTACGGTGGAATCACCCCTAAGAAAAATTTTCAGGATGCTAAAATTTATTGTATTTAAATGATTTTAACAAATTTATTCTTAATGTCCACCTTAAGAATCAATCACGTTGAGTTTGGATAATACCGAAAGCTATAATGCAATCCAAAATTTTAGGTGTCTGATTTGGCATTGGTTTGGAAAGCTAGATGCCAAATCAAAATTTCTTGGTCTCAAAATGCAAATAACTGCTTAGCACTTACATTGCATGAAATTCATATTGATTTTTCATAATTTAATTTCATGGGATAGTTACCTGTGCAAGTTGTTCTAATAAATTCTTTATAGTGAATTAAAACTTTCTTTTACCATAACAACAAAGTCCAACTTTAAATTGGTTTTGCACCGACGTTGAACTCGCTAATACAACAGATTTCAATAATCCATTAATTAACCTTGATTGAACTGAAGAGTCCCATCCCTTTTTCTAAGAACGCCTTTATTTCCTTGTGGAACAACTACCATACGTGCTCGTATATAAGATAAGCAATTTAGTGTAAAAATAAAGTACAAGGTTGGATTAATTTAAGAGACAAAATTTCCCGGGCAAATAAAAAAAAAAGTAAATAACAATCATTTGAATTTGGATGTCTTGAATTCAAATTACATTTTTCACAATCACAAAGTGCGATAGAGCCCTACTCGGTGGGTTCCATGTTTCTAATGAAGGATTGGAGTGGAAATGGCCAAGAAATGTGCACACATCTATTATGATGGTGATTTTGTAGAGTAGGTAATCGAAGGAATATCCAAAAAAGAAATGACGATTACCATAGAGTGATAAAGAAAAGCACTTTGTGGCCAATATGCTATCATAAAGATTATTTAAAGTATAACTTCAATTTAACAGTACCTGATTAAACCATTTCCTCAATTTGACGTACATTTCACTGGTCTGGATTTTACTGCATTGAATGTATATGCACCGCAATATTAAATGAAAAAATTTTCCAGTCCCTTGACAATCGTTAAATCGAGATTATACTGTAATATTGTTTATTTTCATTTCTTATCAATCCTAAATGATGATAAATGGAAATGTGGAAATTTGGTGTTTTGATGAAGTTTTGCTGCTTTAGTTCATCTATGAAGTTTTTTCCTGTAAAAACGTAATTTTACACGAAAAAAATCCTTTTTTAATGTAAAGTCTGCTGGAGTTAAGCCCATAAAAAAATATATAAATCAAATCAAACTTCATGCTTAACTTTGACAACAGAAATTTCATAATAACTGGAGTTGCTTTTTGTCACCACCATTTTAGTGTGTGGGGGTGGGGGGGGGGGTCATGTAAAAGAATGATCCCCACCCCACAACGAACTTACGATTTAGGACATGAAAAATTTCTTAAAAGACTTGAGCGTCAATAAAACGCACAAAATCGGTCAGGAATAGGGCTCCTAACAGGAATAATCGTTGCAAATTAATTTCATAAGCAATGAAAGAAGAAATTTCCAAAGTTTAATTGCAAAAATAATGCTTTGAAAAAGCAACTGAAATCGTTTACATTTTATACATAAGTAGTTTGAACCCAATTTGGATGGATAGTATTGTTAACGGTTTGGGGGGGGGGGTCATGACCCTACCCTTGTATCCGCCACTGCTCTCAAGGCTTGACATCACTTGTGGATGATACCTTTTACTATTTCAAAACTAGTGATGTGCCGGATCATCAAAAAAGTAGATCTACGGATATGGATCATTAGTGTCAAGATCCGCGGATACGGATCTCAAATTTTTTTTTTACCCAATTCAACTATCCAAATGTTAAATTTGTTATGGAAGGTATTTCCGTCAGAATAGTAACACTGCTTCTTCAAAAAATGTCATCTGCGGTGAAAATATAATCAAGATTATGATTTACTCTTTAAAGAAATCTCTGTTAAAATTCAGGGAGAGTTGGAAGGAACGGGTCAACGCTGCATTAATGCTTAAATAGAATGTGATAAATTATTTCTAGCTTGCTCGGTAGATGCAGGATACAGGAGCAAGAGTGCAAAACTGCTACTAGACAGGCTAGAAATATTTTTCACATTTTATTTCAGCATAAATGCAGCGCTGACCCATTCCACCCAACTTACTCCGACCGACAGAATAACAGCCAGGAACACCTTTACAAACAGTAAATAGAGAATGAAGAATGCCGAGAAAAACCAAAATGAAGAATAACAAAAACCCCAAATCAATAACAGAAACTAATATTAAACTAAAAATTACAAAAAAAAAACATGCCGACCTGATATTGAGATAGATTTTACCGGTCAGAACACACATTGTTAACAAATATGAACTGACAGATGATAGAAATTTTAAATCATTGAGCTTTTCTCCTTATCCGACTATGAAATAGCTACTAATCACGAGTATAAAGACCAGGCCCGTGTCCAGGATTTCATAAAGGGAGGGGTTGAAACTTTTTGCCTTTGTAACTTACGTTGTCAAAGGAAAACTAACTATACGTGTTGAATAGTTAATTTTAGTTCGATAACTAGGCTTTTTTTTAACGTTTTGTGTTTTTTTTTTTTTTTAATCTTATTTGTACAGTTGAACATTTTGTAAAAGCGGAAAAAAAGTCACACATATTCCTTTTATGCCACCTAATGTTAGTTTCTTTTTTTTCCATCAAATAACATTGAACAGAAATTTAACGAAAACAAAAATTTTATTTAAAAAAAAAATTGCTGTTTCGCATAGAAACATTTTTGTAATGTGTGAAACAACTAAATCATCTAACACTAAAGACGTACTATAAAAAACCTAATAGTAAGCAAAGTAACCATTTTCCCTGCCCCTAAGTTTTTTTTTTTTTTTGGCTACATCATTGTCTAATATTCTTTTAAATAATTTTCCCTTGCATGCTTACAGCATTACCGGACTCTTTAGCCATTCCTTCATCGTTAATTTTTTCAAGCACTTAGAAGTGAAGGTGCCTGGGAATCCTACAATTGAGGAAAATGTTAATTGGTAAAGATGGGGAAATATTAAAGAGGTTGAATACTGTATCAGAGTTTAACTCTAAAATAATTAAAACTTAAAATACGTTTTGGAAAATCGTTCAATGATTCATTGATTTCTTTTTCAATGGGAGGGGTTTAACCCCTAAAACCCTCCCCTTGGACACGGCTCTGATAAAGACTTTGAATTGCATTTACAATTTCCTTAATACGGTATAGCTTTTACTGTATATAACTTGGAAGTTCCAAATAAATATCAAACGCAGAAATCTTAGTTGTTTGAATTTGGGGCCAATATTTTTAACGTACGGGTTAAGTTTTTACTACCATAATTCTGAAATACATTAAGTCAGTTTTTATTAATAGTTCCGGTAATTCAAGTTCTGCAAAAACGAGACCAAGCTTAGAACACTTTCGATCAAGTCACCTTTTGAACGAAAAAAGAACTATCAAAATCGGTTCATCTGTTTAGGAGCTAGGATGCCACAAATAGACATACAGATACATTTTAAAAACTTATTACCCGTTTCTTTTTGAAACGGGGGGTACAAATTGACTTCTGAAATGATACCTTATAATTATAATTTAAATAGGGAATAAAACCTAACTTAAACGGAATTTAAGAGTCTTTTATTCAAATATTTAAGAATTTTTAGAATAGAAAAGATCCGTTAAAAAAGTAGCGGATACGGATACAGATCTTTATTTTCCCTCTGATATCCACGGATACGGATATCCGGAACATCACTAGTCAAAACTGCTATTTACTGTTTTTTTAACATAATCACTTAATGTAGCATTTTTAAATATTTAAATAATAATAAGACTAACTGACTTTATTTGCTGAGTGTGGTGAGGGAGAAGCAGCAATCATTAAACTTGAAAAAGTAAGCATATAAGGTTATAGTTTCATACAAAACATAGTAGAGAGAACAGTTTGGCAAGCTGAGGACACTTTTAAGGGTTTTAAAGTGAGAACAGAGGATCTGATTACTGAATAAGGCTACTAGGACCTTGCCTAAGGCCCCCAACTTGCTGAAATTACTTTAGTCTATGGCTAAAATTGTTTCAGCCAACGGTTAAAGTTATAAAGTTTGAATACAGGGGGCCCAAAGAAGTATTTGGGCCCCCTAGATATCTTAATCGGGCCCTGAGTGAGAAAGTAAATTTTCTGCCAACATGAGTTTAAGAATGAATTTTTTTGCTGGAAAAAGGTTCAAAAAGGGAGGCAAATAAAATAATTTACCTGTAACTTCCTAATGCTACTTGAAGGTCCAGTCAGTTACTGTTGTGAAAGCGACATTTTAAACTTGCAATAACCAAAAACATTTCCATCATCATTCATGACTTGTTAGAAAATCTTCTTGCCATATTTCAAATGACTTTTTGTTACAGCAACATGATATATATGAAAACTAAATTATGGTGAAAATTATTTTCTTTTCTCAGATGCCAAAAATTGTCTGTTTCCTCAAATTCAACATGTTTTTCTTTCTCAACTGCGAGCTACGCAACTCCCCGCTCTGGAGATGAAGTTAACAGTTGTTGTTTGAAGTATTTTAAATGACTGTTATAGAGGAAGATTATGTAGTCTTGAACTCTTTAAAAAAGGAGTTAAAACCAAAATGAAGGAGTTTGAAGGGCCCAGTGGTTGGAAGTAGCGCACTACAAGTAGCGACGCTACTGTAGTAGATACTTTTTTAAGTAGTTTGTAGTGTAGTGCACTACTTTTTAAAGAAAGTAGTGTAGTGAGTTGCTAGATACAAAAAAAAAAAAAAAAAAACAGTAGTTTGCAGCAATTTTTAGAAACTACTTTTAAATAAAGTTTAAAAAAAAAAAAAAAAAAGCAGCACGGTTCAAAAGAATCTGACTGGTGCAAATCTTACACTACATCAGGGCGATTCTCAAAAAAATGTCCTGTGCGTAATGCTAAGTTTTTATTTTTTTCCAGCTAACCAAAGCCTTCAAAAAATAATGCTGTTGGGGAATAATACATACTTTAATATACTATCAAAGCATTACAGTTAACCCCATATTTAATTAATAGTTACTTGAATTAAATAAAAAACTTAGCCTTACGCATGGGATTTTTTTGAGAATCGCCCATCAGCAAAGAGGATGATATTGACTACCCTGGTCGGCATACAATAAACATTACTGTTACAGAAAAGTATGAAAACTAATTTTTTTTTTGTTTCAACTTTTAAGTAAAAAGCTTGCGGTATCAATGTCATCCGCACACAATTTAAAATCTCATATTGAAGTAAGTTAAGTATCCTTAGTGATGTTTTATATTTCGGATAACTTAATCATTAGTGACAGTGTTTCTTTCTTTGTTTGTACTCGATGGCTAGAAGACCCCATAGCACCTACAGCCCTGAAACTTGGCACAAAAATCGAACGTACCCCGGGGACATGCACCTCAATCCCGATGGGGATGTTATAGAACAGTGGTGCCCAACCTATGGCCTGCGAGCCACATTCGACCCAAGAAGCTGATTCTTATGGCTTGCTGTTTTGTTTAATGCTACAAATCTTAAAGCACTATTAGTGACAATGACTCCAATTTGGTGCCAAATATTCAGAAATCGGTTTTTGAAATACATGGTTTTATTAAAATAGGTATCCAGTAATGAGATAACAACAAGTATTGGTTTGTAATTTGCTTTTTGTTTTCCATGTTATTTACAAAAGGATGACATATTTTGAAATTTTACGTGTGTTCTCTAATGCGAGAGTGATTTGAATATGAGGTACGGCCCTCAGGCAAAAAAAGGTTGGGCACCACTTATAGAAGACCACAGGATCGCCAGAAAAGCGATAAAAAGTATTTTTAGAAATAATTTTGGCGACAGAAAACGTGAGAAGGATTTTAGCAGGTGAATGGGATAGGGTGTAGAAAGTCGAAACATTTTGTTAGTAGCCCAAACAAGTTACACAAAACATTACTAATGGAGACATTGGAAAATTGCAAATGAACTGCAACGGTTAAAAAAAAATTAGGTTTTAATTTAGGTTCTCCTAAGGCCCCTATATGTAGGAGCCGACGTATCAGTTTAAGATTAGTCATTTTGGATCGGAGCGCGTTTAAGTGGTTGTCTTTTCTGGCGAGTTATCGCGTTTGGTGATTGTTCACTGTGAGCAATTCTTGGCGCCACATGTGAATTGTTTATTAAATAAAATACTTTTTTCGGTAAATTTGGCAAACTCCGACACTTTGCTGTGGTAACCCTAACTGTGCAACAATGATAATAATTTTTTTAAATGATATCCTTTTGATTGTTTTGTTCTTTTTCATATGGTGGATGTTGCAGTGGGATTTCCCGTTTGTTCAAGATGGAGAGTTAGTTTTTTACACTTAATCCGAGGACGCTTTTTATTCTTTGAGTATGGCTGAAGGAGTCAAGTACAAGTGTCATCATCAAGTACAGGAGAAAAAAGTTAATAAAGCAACTGCTCAGGGAGCATTAGATAAATCAAGTTGTAATAAATACTATACGCTTTCTGACACCAAGCAGCTTAAAACATTTTCTTTTTATTTATTTTTTTCAACAAAACGGTTCAAACACTTGATAGTTTATTGAAATTTTTTAACTTTTCAATTTACAAAGTTTGAACAGAACAACGTCTGTCGGGTCCTCTAGTTTTAGTATATATTTGGTTCACAACGTGTGAATTCTCACCTCTGTGGCATGTCACACACCTGGTGTGACTGTTTATGTTGCTTAATAAAACAGTAGTAGAAACTTTCTAGCCAGTCTGTGACACTATTTTGAACAGTTGAAAATAATCTGCAGCATTATTATCAGTTTTAATCATTTTAAGTTTTCATAAAATACACAAGTAAAGGTCAAGACTCAGAAATTTTACAACTGGCCAGTGGCCACTAGACCTGAAAAACTTAGTGGCCACCACTGTCGTTGCGTTTTAAAGTAAAAAAAAAAGGGGGGGGGACAATTTTTACTACTTTCATAAAAATAAATAGAACTCTGCGCACTATGAAAAGCAATTATTCAATACATATTTATATAAATGTGGAAAATTTAAGTTAAAATAGGTTTTTGAATTTTTTTTCAAAAAAATAAATCAATAAATAAATTAGTAAATGAGAAGTTGGCAGGAAACTGCATTTTAGATGAATGTTTCAGTTTGTAGCAAAGCTTCCAATGCAAATACAATTGTGCAGGTAATAATTCATTTTTTATGAAAATCATTTAAAAAGAAACATGATTTATTGTACGTTATGTGTAATCTTCAATAGTTTGTATTGAGGTAAACATCAAATTCTGTTTTTGGAAACTTAGGGAAGTAATAGTCTCGTCTATTTCCATCTTGCAAATGACCAAACATGGTGTCAACGAGAAAAATGCATGATTCTAAATGGATTTCTGAATTTGTAACATAAAAATAGAAAAAAATTCAAAATCCTTAAAAAACTACAACTTAGATAAAATAGTCAGTTTTTAGCACATTAGCTTTTAAAGCAATGAAGATAAGATAACATTCTGAAGATAAAATTTTGCATTTTTTAAGACAGCAATTAAGAATTATTCGAAAAAATGGCATATTTTGCATAATTTTCAGCAGTTTGCATTGCAATAAACATTCAATTATGTTTATGAAAACGTAGGCACTTACCAAGTCTTGCGTACCAACATCTTGGGAGTGACCAAACATGGCGACTACGCCGAAAATTAAGATATAAATTTTTGAATTTGTTGCAAAAAAATAATTTAAAAATAAAAATCTTCATGAGATTACACTTTAGTTGTCAAGTTTTTAGCGCTTTTATGTTCAAAGCAATGAGGATAAGGTGAAATTTTAAATCTAAAACTTTTCATTTCTCTAGAAAATTACTTTAAAAAATAAAAATAAAACGATTTGATGCACATTTTAAGTTATTTTCATTAGTTTGCTGTTAAATAAAACATCCAATTCTGCTTCGTTTTTGAATCTTGTGAATGACCAAATATGGCGACTATGTTTCTAGCTGATATGCTGAAAGCATCCATCGACTTTCTGGTCAAAAAATGATCTCTAAACGATCTTTGCCAAGTTGTATTTTTTTTTATTTTTTAATTTTATTTATTTATTCTTTCTTTCTTTTTGTTCTTTTGTTAAAATTGTCTGGAAGCTGCTGAAAAATCTGCGACGGACGCGCGTCTCGCAGTTTCTGCTACCGGGCTTAATAACTTGTTTAATTAAAAGTGGATGCTTATTTATTCATTATTACTTTCACAGGTGTCTCAGATACTAATTGTTTTAAGTATATTTACTTTTTTAAAATTGTGTTTTAGTTGGTTTTAGTAGGAGAAGGAGTCATGTCACACAATAAATTCTCACCTCCGCATCCTAAACACAAAATGCCATTCCTCATTAACATGTGGCAGAAATAACATCAAATTTTATTTTCCAGGATAGAAAGGAGCCCCCTTGTTTATTTTTAGCCATAGTTGAAGTTGTGAGATTTTTGTTGAAAAACAAGATAGATTTTGCTTAAAAAACTTAGTGTAGTTATTCTGAATTTTCACCTCCCTGAACTTGAATTTCAGGGATGTAAACTAATGTAAAAAAAGAAGTGAACATGTTTTCATATGCTTAACATGTGCAGATTATAGCAACGAAGAAAAAAAAAATTCCCTGAAAAATGTATCTATTAGGCCTATATTGATGGAAAATTCCTCATTTCCGTGACCGACGTTATCAATGTCATTATTTCTAAGGTGAAAATAAATGATGGAGGGGGAAATACATCAATAATAGGCATTCTACCAAAATTATAAATTGCCAGTATATCCTCAAATTTACTAAATACTATTTTTAAACACACCATTTGAAACTACTAATTAAGCCACACTTTAATTAAGAGAGCTTAATATTATATTCCCACTAATCATTAAAATAGCTGATGGTTTGCACAATTAACAAAATTACTACAACCAAAATTCAAAATAATAGAATACTCCTCACTTTTTGGAAAAAAGTTTATTCTAACCAAATATAAGTGCAAATTAGGTATTTAAATGAACGTGCCACCTTTCTTAGACCTTAAAGTGTGCATTTCATTTCAAATATACTCAATTAAAAATATTTTTAGACAGAATAATCCAAAAGTTTATAGTGATGAAGATTTACATTGAGTCAAAAAATTAGAATATTCAGGTTAAACAAGGGGAAAACACTTTCAAAAGAAACAATATCAATGCTAGAATGCGTCATTTTTTGCTGGATTCAATGCTTTAATCCTTTCAGACACGGATCTTACCACCTGTTTACATTAATTGTTTCTGACACTGTTTCCATACCCTTCAATGCGGCAAAGAGTTCAATTTTGTTGGCGGGCACCAGATCTTGAACTGCTTTCTTTAGATTTGATGGTACCACAAATTCTTGATCGTATTGAGATTAGTAGAGTTGCTTGAGCAGTGTAATGTAAAAATTCTTCTTTCTGTTTAAAATCTATGAGTCAATTTAGAGACATGATACAGAGTAGAATCTTGCTGAAAGATAAAAATGAGTCACTAAAAGTGTAACTGTTGTACCTCAGATGAAGTATAATGCAGTATTATTGATAAATAGCGGAAGCTACTCATTGTTTTATTTTAAGATATATACAATTTCCCAATTCCACCAGCCCTCATGCACCCACAAACCAAAAAGGATGTGTCAAATTTAATAGAACGTCTTACACAAGATTTCTCATAAGCTTTTCTTTTTAAGCGTCAAACCCAAACACCTTTTTTATTCACAGATACTAAAAAAAAAAAAATTAAACGCTGAATATAATACTTTTCTAACCTTGTTGCCCCTGTATGAGATTATCTTTGCTTGCTCCAAGAGAATCGTGCATGTTTCTGCTTCATGTTTATCTTTAGTCTTACTTCGTAGATCCGCAATTAAAGCTGCAGTTTATGCAACCATCCAAGTGCAGTTGGCGTGGATAAGATAATTATACATTCTGTCCAACACTTATGGACGTTAGAAGCATTTTCAATGATTATTTTGGATGACTTACTTTAATTTGGGTTCATCTCTGCCAGGTGTTACAGTTTTTTCTACCTCGTTTACTTCGGCTACTTTTTAGTTGGTTAGTCCTTCTACATTCCTTTAAAATCTTACACACCATAGATTGTAAAACGATCATTTGAATTGAGTAGGACAATTTTTGTCTTAACTTTCAGAAATGGTACAATATGTAACTTCGTTTTTCCCTTAAATATCACCTTCCCTATACTCATCCCTATATATCACCCTATATGTCCCCCCCCTCCCGACTATATATCACCTTGACAACCCATTTTGAATAATAAAAGGCTTTTAAAAGAGTGTAAAATTATCTGGGTGCCAAGCTCCATACTTGTGACAAACTATTGGTTAACAGGTACGCAAATATTTTTGCTACTTTTTAAAATGCATATTGAATGAATAGATTGTTCTAATTTTTTGACCCATATAAAAAATCTATTTTTCTAATGTGTTAATAATCCATAGTTTGTTTAAAAAATGTCTGAAAAGTTGTTTAAATTGATTTATCCATTCATGAATAACGAGTTTTACTTTTTTTAACTTGCATGCTTTCATTTTTCCCGACTCAGGGACAAGTTTTGTTCAAACAGCTCTGATATTCTATTATTTTGAATTTGGGTTGTACTTTGATATTAAATTGGCCTCGATTTTTAAATATTAAAAGTTTTTTCTTTTTTTTATTGCCGTGAACAAGGCATTTTTTTTAACTTTTTTTATTTATGAGAACTTAGCAGGGCCATTGTTTATGGTTACTTCTAGTAGGTAGCTCTTTCAGGTAAAAATGAAAAAAAAAAAAAAGAAAACAAAAGGTTTCGAAAAAAAATATTTGCATTCAAAAGTTACGTTTTCTGGAGAATGACCCAGTTACTTCTCCTGATCTCCAGTGAACTGACCATCAAACCAGGTATTGATAGATTCATACTTTTCCTGTCTTTATGATTGGTTATTAACATTAAACTCCGATAATAATTGGTGGAGACATCAATTAAGAACTATTAATTGTGATACTTAGATTTTGACATAAAATCCCTATTTTCCGAAGGCATTCCATCATTTAAATTATTATTCAGTGCTTCGTCTCAACTTTCCGCAACACTGCTTTTGTTAAAATTTGTAGCATGAAGAAAATCATTGAGAAGAAAAATGTGTTGCCATTTTTTTCTCGAATATGAAGAAATAAAATTCTGGCTTTTGTTTTGAGGCTTTTCCTGTAATCGAGGGATTTAAAATGTTTTCTTTTTGGTTATTTTTCCACAATCTGTCGAAAAATTTTACTGACTTTTTTTCTTTTTTTTTTGTTTTGTTCAAGCCAAAGTTGTTTTGTCAAGTGGATTGTTGAATATGTGTCACTTGACATAACTTTTATTTTCAAGGTGGGCCGTGCAAAGCCGGGCGACGTAGCTAGTTTTACAATAAATCAAGTTTTGGAGTGCACATCGGGTTTCCCAACTTGTTGACACTTTCTGAGTGATCATTTTTTTAGAAGGAATTTCTGCATATCTTTTCCACAGCTATACGACTTGAACTTGAATTAGTCCATCCCAAACTATAATTAATACAACAGCCTATTAATTATTTTAACTAGCCCCTGTAGATTTTTAGATTATTAATGATACCATTCTAAACATAACAATTGTAAAAAATATTTTATTACTGTAAAATAAAAATAAAATGACTAGATACATGACAGGTTATAAAAATAAATGTGCATTGATTTATAAAGCCTTATCAAAAACACAAAACTGGAAAACTCAAACTTAAATTACTAGAATTTTTAAAAGCAACAGTATTTAATAACATTTCTTATTGCACAAGACAAACACTGCTGCTTTTGGCTGTATTGGATGGAGTAGAATCATTAGAAGTTTCAGAAGTTGTTGCTACACTTTGAATAATTTCAGCTTTTACAATGGGCTGCACAGTTTCTTGTTCAGATCGAGTCAAACGAATTCCTAATAACTCACCAGCAATTTTTTGAAAGCAGAGGGCTACCTATATAAGAGCATAAAAACATCACAGCAATCAAATATAACAATTTAAAAGTAACTATACTACCAATTTATATTTTATCACTAACATTTGCATCAAGTACGGCATACATGCTGCATGACACAAATATGCTAAATAATATTTTAAAATCTAATAATATAGCTCAATCAAAAAAAAAAGTTGTATGGGGCATCACCCCTGACTGGAGGAATAACCAGAAAATTTCAACTAAGAGGTGTCAAAGAAATTGCAAAAATACATTTCAATTATTTTGCTTAGACTTTCATTATTGTCCATCATTAAGATATAGTATCAGCAGAGGTGTCTTGTATAGGGGGCAACTGCCCCCTCACTTCCAAGTAAAAAGGCCTTGCCTCTCAGTTTTCAGAGTTAAAATCTAACCATTAATAGAAAAATTATTATTTTTTTTTTTCCATTTTGTACTTTTTGCAAGTAAAAACCAAATTTACATAATTCCAAATAAATAAGAATTTTCTACGTTATCTTTTATACAAATACAAGTGTGACGACCAGCAACAGGCTCTGGCCCCAGCTAGGCTTGTCCTAGTCAGTTTATAAGTCCCCGATGAAGATCAATGGCTCTCTTAAAGCTATCTACCCCCTTGCTCATTACCACATCTTCCGGTAAGCTGTTCCAAGTGCCCACGACCCTACTAAAGAAGTAATTTTTCCTAATTTCCAGGTTAACCTGAGTTTTGAATAGCTTAAAACAATGTCCCCTTGTCTTGCTTTTCGTGAGAAAATTTAACCCATTGACATCTTTCTTAACATAAGATTTGAAATGAAACTTCGAATTGGAAGGAGGGAGTGTACATTGGCCATTCATCCCGATTTTTTAAACCATATAATCCCACATTTTTAGAAGTCATTTTTTCAACAATGATGCAAAAGTCTAATAATGTAGTTCTCATACTATATGTATGTTTTCTTTTCTTCTTCTTTTTGTTTGTCCACTCTCACAGCACCTCACTAACAAGGAGACGGCATGACCGTGGGGTCGGAGATTGGTGTCAATTTTTTTTTGTGGTGAAAGAGGACCCCAAGTACCTTACGTGGTTAAAGTAATACGATGCAATACTCAGAAAATTATGAGAAAAATCGATTTAAAGTCGCCATGGAGTCTCCTATGCACTTTATGAGTTTAAAATGTCAGTCTCTTGACAAGCTGCCGCCAGCCTAGTTGGTTAAGGCGCGATCTAGTGCTCCAAAGATAGCACGATCGAATCCCACTCTGGACCTTTACCTTTTCTCTTCTTTTTTTTTTGCTATCACAACAATTAGTGGTAATGAAGCAGTGGTAGAATGAAAAATATGAATTGTTTCAAATTGTTCTGCTGGAAGAAAAAGAAAATGATTTAAAAAAAAATTATGTAAATAAATTCTTAAAAATTATGTAGGGAAGAGAAACTATTTCAATAATTGCTGTGATGATAAAAAAAAAAAAAAGATCCGAATGCCGTATGAGCAGATGTCCCTTATAACCGTAAGAAGACCACAGGTCAAAAACCTTTACTAGGCAAATCAAACCGTAGAGAATAACGAGCAAGAATGTTTTTCTGTGAATGAAAAAGTTAGCGATTCTTGGCAAAAATAAATTTCAGAAAGTAATATAGGGGTGAAAAGCGTTACCACTAGTTGTGATAGCAAAAAAAGAAGAGAAAAGAAAAAGGTCCAAAGTGGGATTCGATTGTGCTATCTCTGGAGCACAAGATCGCTCCTTAACCAACTAGGCTAGCAGTGGCTCATCAAGAGACTGACATTTTAAATTCATAAGGTGCCTAGGAGACTACATGGCGACTTTAAATCGATTTTTCTCATAATTTTCTGAGTATTGCGTCGTATTACTTTAACCACGTAAGGTACTAGGGTCCCTCTTTCACCACAAAAAAAATTGACGCAAATCTCCGACCCCACGGTCGTGCCGTCTCCTTGTAAGTGAATTGGTTTTGATGAATCCTTTTTTAATAGGATTATGTAATATCAATCAAAGGTATGGGACCTTAGACCAGAGGATGGCCAAAGGTCCCAGACCTTTGGCTGATCATATATTCCTTCTTTAGAAAAAAAAGTTATGCACAAAAAAAACTTTAAATTTCAGGTAATTTCCCTATAAAATGATTAAATATAAAACTCATTGTTGTAAAAATGTGTTGTCATACAAGATACAATATGAATATAATAGTAATCATAATGAGAATTTTGAATGAAGGCATCTATGAAGCAAGCATGAAGTTTGTTCACTATCATTTTGTACTAGTAGTATTTTTATTCTCATCTATGCCAATGACAGATAGCGGAGCTTTTATAACGAATGACTTGTGTGTCGTGAAATTTAAATTAGATTGAGCAACCATAATATTTAAATGGTTCTAATTAAAAGAGAAGGATTAATTTTTAATGCCAATCGCTTCAGAGCTGGCTCTAGTGGCTTTACTATCCCAGGCAATGTTGACAAGTGCCGCCCCAGTGTCAAACTCTCGATTCTCAATACAGTCAACGCTCAATAATTCGAAGGCCCAAGGGACCGATTAAAACAATATTTTATTTTTAAAAGAATAAAAATTAATTATTGACATTGTTGATAACCGTAATTATAGTACTAAAGACGTATAAAAATATTCCCAAAAGAGTTTTTTATAATTAAAAACAAAAAAAGTAGTCAGTATGGAACACAATGTTGCCCATTTTTTGTAGAATCACCCAAATATACAGTGGCATCGCTACGGGCATTACTCATCTGGGGGGCGTGACATCGAAAGTGGAATTGCAAATTTTGAAAAATATGAAGCTAAAATGCATTTGTAAGACTACAAATTTCAAAAAGTTCCCGAGGGAGGGGTGTGGTGAAACCAAGGACCTCCTTATTTCCACCCTACATCATGGAATGAATACTATACTCAGAATTAGGTTCACATTGCCTAATAGTGAGTTCTTCTTATACCAAAAACTGAAACCCATTATCTTTCCCTCTGCTTGAGATACATTTGAAATAATTAAGGGGCCCTCAATTTCATACACCCCCTTACTTTTAGGAACTTGTGATGGACCTGCACATATGCATTTAGGGCAAGATACACCATATGACCAAAAGTATTCGGACACTGTCAAAAATTCACATTTTTATGGATTTCTAGAGAAATAAAAGATCAGTTGCTCTGTAATTTTTTTTTCACATAAAAGGTATACTTCAGCTGTCATATTGACCCAGGGAACCTGAATCGCTTCAAGGCTACATATAGTATTAGTATTAGCGGGCATATAGTTTTTTTTTTTTTAATATGGAGCATTTATAAGTAAAAATAAGGTGAAGTTTCCTGATGGTAATATCATATTATTTCTGAAATATATTTACGCTAAAAAGATTGATATAAAAATATCTTGAACAAAAAAAAAAAAGTCTTGTCATCAAAACTGCAGATTAAAATTGCTTCAAAAAGTGAAAAATGATTTCATTCTTTGAACACCACCCATAATACTTTTTAACATTATTTTAGAAGTTGGCCCAAAAGTGATAGATATAATCATTCATAGCCATAATTCAACTACATCTAGAAATTTAAACTAACACAGGTGCATCAAATTTTACCGCTCGCTTTCATTATACATTGATGACAGTACATTTGTGCAATGGTATAAATGTTTCTTTCCTAACTTTCAGTGCTTTTTCTGAAAAAATGAACGAAGTATGATGATACATGATTTTACTTTTCATTTTTGCACCAACTTCCAAAATAATGTTGAAAAGTATTATTGATGGTGTTCAAAGAATGAAATTAATTTTCACTTATTAGAGCAATTTTGAAGTCAGTTCTTATTTTTTCTCTCTCAAAAATATTTTTATTAATATTATCTTCAATAAATAATTTATGAAAATGCTTACTGATTCTCCAGTTTTAGCACATATGGCATAGGAAGACATTCCATTGTCAAGTGCAAATTTTATGTGCCGGTCGGCTTTCACAATTCGACTGTGTTCTAAATCACCTGGAAAAAATATGAAGCTGCACAATCGAAATCCTATTTTTATACATTCACTTTCTCTTATTAAAGTGAAATAGCATTCTTCAAACATTTTTTTTGTTTGTGATCTAATCCAGCAACAAACTGCTATTTCACAGTTATCTAGAGAAGGAGCACACATATAGCACATTTTACTGGAAAAATGAAAAAAAAAATTTTTACATTTTATTACTCAAATTCAGGTGAAAAATTTAGCCCCCCAAGCTAAAGTTCATTCTGTTTCGAAGACTTTCTCAGTTTGTTTTGTCAGTTCCGTCATTATGCCTGCGTTTCGCTTACAGCATCGAATTCTAGTCAAAAACAATGAAAAATGATAGTAATTATAAGCATAGGTGGATTTACGGGGCTGCCAGGGGGTGCGCCGCATCCTCAAAATTTTTGGTTGGATTTTGAAAAAAAAATTTAGTATGTTTCACCCAGAAACGCAGTTGGGGGGGGGGGGAATTTCATAGCTGCTACAACAGTAAATTTACTTGAAACAAACCCAGTGTATCAAAATACGTAACCAGTGCGAGAAAAATATAAATACTCATGTTAAGAATTAAAGTAATTTTATCCATTTCAAGAAAAAAAACATAATAAAAAATTTCATGCAAATATAAAGAAATTTCTGAAACAATTTATTGTTCAGTGCTGCGTTATTGTAAAAAAAAAATTGTACGTTCTGTGATTTGGTATTTATTCGTATATCAATACAAATTCTTCTAGTTTGAAACAACTATGGCTAATCAAGTTCAAAGAAAACATTGACTATTGCAACAAACTTAATCAATAAAATTTACTTCGAAATCAACTAAAAACAAACATTTTTAAGGTAAATTTTCAAAAATTTTTGAAGGAGGACTCCCGGACTTCTTGCTGCAGTGGTGCATTTAGAGGGGAGGGGGCACAATACTGGTGACCCTCCTCCCAAAGTGCTGAGTTGATGTTTTTTAAAAAATATTCTTTAGCCTTGAAAAGAAGAAAATATCTCATTTTGTGAAAACGCTGTTATTTTAAGAAAAAAAAAATAAATAATGTTGGGGTGAGGGGGGAACATAATTTTTTTCAAAAATAAATGTTGGCATTTAAATTTTTTAACAGCTTCTGATCATAGGCGGTAATTGTGTGCCTCCTCCCCCCCCCAGCACAATCCTCTTTCTTTCATGTCCCCCCCCCCCTTTTTTTCATTTTTTCTATTAGTCCTCAAAATTTTTCTTCTCTGATGCCCTCTCTCCAGCCAAAGTTATTACATAGTACAGTGAAACCTGTGTAAGTTGACCACTTGTGGTGCACTACTTTAGTGGTCAACTTAAACAGGTGGTCAACCTACGGAGGTTGGTTTATATGGTAATGGCTGATTTCGTGCCTGATAAAAGCGGTCAACTTAGACAGGCGGTCAACTTCACAGGTTTTACTGTATCTCAAATTTCGTTTCTTGGGCTTCACTTTAACAAAATTTTCAAGGAAGATCCTCCAATCACCTAAAAACATTGAAAATCGTTTAAAATTGCGTTTTTGGAATTTCAGTTTTGAAAAACTGCAGTTACTAACACTATCAAATATAGTCTTACACTCATGTGTTTAAGACTTTAAACTTTGGAAAATATTCAAACAAGGGCCTCTGACCCCCTTTATCTAATATCATCAAAGATTGCTAATATTTTGGTTTTGAAAACTACTATTTCGTAGTATTTAAGTGAGAGAATCTTTTGAGACAGCACAGTAGCCTTTGAAATCCTTTTTTTAATACCATGGAGTACTGCATAAGAACTTCAGTTTTAAGACTTCAATTTCGAAAATTTTCCAGGGGAGATCTCTAGAACACCCCGGTAACAGCATCAAAAATTGTCCACCATAGCGTTTTTGGAACTTCAATTATGAAAAATGAAAGAGGTTGTGTGTGGTGGAGGGAGGGGGGTACATATTTCTATCTGTTTTTTTTTTTTGAAAAATCGATTGTGGATAGTCCATGAGTCTCATTTCTAACCCAAACTAAAAATATGGACTAATCACATTTATAAGACTTAAATTTCTAAAAATGGCCTTGGAGAGCCTCACATCTTTCTTGCCTCTAAAATATCACCAAGAACTGTAAAATTGCGTTTTCAAAACTACTATTGCAAATTTCTTCTGGGGTGCAAATCTCCTTCCAAACCAGAAGCTGGATTCGCCCTTTGCTTCTAACAACATCGACTTACGTTTAACACTTTTTCTGCAGTTTGAAATGTAAAGAATTGCCGATCCCCTAATGTTACTAAATATGGTTTACATCGCATTTTTTAGAGTTAAAAGTACGCCCCGCCCAAAAGTTATTTTCTGATTTCGCCACTGCCTTGGTGTTCCGGGAATACCCCACCCCAGATCCCTGTTATTGTTGCACCCCCAAAATTTTCGGCGTAAATCTGCCTATGATTGTAAGGTCAATTTTGTAAATAAACTGATTTCATGACCGAACCTAAGCAAAGTAGATTTTGGGCATCCTGCTTGCTTGCAATTGAGCACAAGCGTATTTGTGTTGAGTCTCATTAATAGATCGCTGTTTGTTACTTAGCAGATTGAGATAAGTGTTCCATGAAAAAAATATCTATATTAAAGACTTAGATTTAGTTTGTTACATTATTTTAAATAAATAATATAACAAACTAAACCTAAGCCTTTAATATAGATGTTTTTACTTATATTTTATAGATGTTTTCATTGCTGAAATGTTGGTGAGCTTGTTTGCTCGCGTGACTGCATTTTGGAAAAAGAAAGATAGCAAAGCTAGTTAATAATTCAATATCTTAAAACATACTTGCTCTTTCATTCAAATACAAAAGATTTAAATGAAAAATCTTAAAATGTTTAAAAACCTTTTGTTTTTTTTTTTCACCATCCTTTTTCAAAATTGCTTTTAAAATCGAGCATACTAACTTGCAATATTTAAAGCATATAATGGTCACTCTTTATGCGCAGTACATTTCTACTGAAATGAAAGACATGATAGGTAACAGGAAAATATGTTTTAAATTTAAAAAAAGTTTTGCATCAAATAAATTTCAAAACAAAAAAACTTTAAAATAAAATACAAAAAAGGATTTTTAAATCTAAAGACTATTCTTATATACAGCTCATTTCAATTTTCAGAATTGAATGAGCTGGCAGTGTATTTCATGTATTTTTGCCTTAGCCCTGGCTATAGGGTGGTAACTTACTGAATATTCTTATATGCTTGGTTTGCACTAAAAAGTAAAATAAAATAAACATATGATTTCTTGATTACAACACTCAAAAATTGCAGTTTATCTTAATATCTTTTCATTTAGCTTAATTCTAAAGCAGCCTATAACATTTAAGTTAGAAATTTGAGAGAAGAAATATACAATATACAACTAAGTTTGGAAAGGTTTTACTATACCACCTATATTTCTTCTTATTTTAAATTTCTAATTTAAATTTTATTGGCTGCTTTAGAATTAACCTAAATGAAAAGATCTCATGATTAACTGCAGTTTCAAGAAATCATATACTCATTTTATTTTATACTTTTTAGTGTAAACCAAGCTTATAGAAATAATCTTTAGATTTAAAAAACTTTTTTTGCATTTTATTTAAAAGATTAAGACAGTGATAAATAAATAAGTGAAAGAGTGGATAAATACTATAATTAAATATGCAGCATGAAGATTTAACTACCAGTTAAAGCTACCATCAGTTTCACCCTAACAAAAGTTTTGCAGCATGTTGAACTTCAATCTGCTGTTTATAGATAGCATAGCTTTAAATCATGCTTATAGAAATCAATGGGAAAAGACTGGCAGACACACATTAACATAGTGAGTGTAGGATGGAGGGGGGGAGGGGTCATAACCACCCTGGGAAGCACTAAGACCATTTTCATACACAAGTATGGAGCTGTGGATGTTACGTTAACCTCCCCATTCCCACCCCCTCCTATGAAAAATTTCCTCCTATGCAATTGATTGGGCCATTCCCACTGAATAATCCATTTTTCTTATAGTAGTCCAATTTCATCCAGCTATTTTTCAGGAAAAGAACTTTTGAGTTATTAATTTGAATCTTTGTTTGAAATGTCTTTATATCTACCATATTTTTAGCACCACATTTTTCTTTTTTTTTCTAAAATTATATTTTTTTTCAAATAAATCCAGAATGTTTTATCCTAGCTGTATATTAACGAGATCTAAGGTGAAGCTCAGAAAATTTTCTTACCTTTATTACTAACCAAGGCAAGATGAGGCATAATACAGTCTTCTTTATATAGTTGATGAACCATTCGTAACCAATCTTCAAGATCCTTAAAGCTCTCTTCATTTGTTATATCATAAACAAAAAGAACTGCCTAAAAGTAAAATAAGAAACCTATCAAAATCATTCGTTTTATAAAAAAAAAAAAAAAAAAAAAAAAAGAGATATTAATATATTGAGTTGATTTGTAAGACTTGACAAGAGTGCTTAAATATTAAATGTGGTTAAATCTTTGAAAAATCTTTTTTTGCATTTCAGTGAAATAGTTAACTTTGTCTTCATCTATTTGAAACATGAAGTGACATAAGAGCCTTTGATATATTATGAAAAAGTACAAAATAGCCTTAAAAAATATAAAAATTGTAAATAATGTGTGTGCTACATCAACAACATCTATATATCATCAGAGGTATTAGTTTTCTAAAATTTCAAAATTTTTGCTTTGCTTCTTCCCAAGATTTATTCAGTTATCCTCTAAAAGAAAGAAGAGGGAGAAAACTTGAAAGATGGTACAGACCTTGGAGTTACATGCTTATCTCTCTCTCTCTCTTTTTCTTTGTCACTTGTAGTATCAAGTTTCTTAATGTTGTCTGTTTTTCTACCTGTTTTTAATTATCTGTTTATGATTTTTCAGTTTTTGTTTCTATTTCATTTGCATTAGTACCTATATATTGCCATGGTCAATGTTTTTGCATCCTTAACGGGAATTGAAATTTGTTCCATGAAAGCATTTAACAATGGTCTCTAAAAAGGAAGGTTTTTTTTTTTTTTTGATATTATTTACACTTAAATTTAATTTTAAAACTTTACCGCCAAATACAGTAAACTCCCAATTATCCACGGAATAGGGTGGCATGGTAACCACTGATAAGGGAAAACTGAATAATCAAAGTAATGTGTAAAAAATGATACTACTGCATACAATAGCTAAAATGTATGAATAGCACTCACACATAGATTTAAATTACAGCTAAAAACATTACTACATTGCATCGACTAACATTGAATGTAAAAAATATATGTAAAAGGTAAAAATGAACAATAACACAATCATAAGTTTAAAATACATTTAATGAGTGTTTTAAAAAAATGTGAAACAACCCATGGATAATGCGAAAAGGCAATAATCAGGAGTTTTTTGAAGTACATTTCACAAAAAGTAGCAAATTTTGGGAAATTTCAACTTTGGTTCAAAAAATTTTTTTATCATCTACTCTAACACCCACGTATCATGTATCAATATTCATTCTGTTACGCTTTTTTTTTAAAGTAAATAGGTTTAAAGCATAAAGTAAAGCATATTTTGCAGCACACAATTTTTCATGTTTAAAAAATGCATTTTAGGAGCAAATAAAATGTAACTTAAAATTAAAATAAAACTTCCATAGCATTAAAAGTTACATAGCATTATGGATGCAGAAAAATAATTTAAAAAAGGTAATATGACATATTTTTGACGCATGACATTTTTAATGGTTTAAGCTTAAGGCTAAATAACCTGTCCTAGACTTGTATTTGCAATGTCATGACCTAGATAGTATAAAAACAAAAAGTCAGCATTTCTAAATAAGCTTGATTTTTTAATTTTGAGAATTCTATGATTGTTAACCACCAAAACTCATAGTTGAAAAACTCCCTTTCTATTTTCATTTTCCCATACATATGGTGGGGGTATATTACCTGGGTATATTACCTGGTCTTCGGTTAAATGTAAACAAAGCCATTATATATACATGTGCGATCCAAAAGTAATGAGTCTTACTTTATACTAAGCCATGCATACCCTGCAGTTCGCTTGGCTTGACAGCAACGGTAGCTTTACAGCACAATGCAGGTCAGTTGCCTCGCAGCGGCACCATCGGCCTTAACAGTAACCCCTATACGGTGATTCACAGGTTCGAAGATATGAAAAGTTCATCAGAGCAATGCAAAGAGATCAAATTATGCTTCCGGTTTCCTTCCCAAATGCTCGCAATGCTTCAACAGACGCTTGGGACTGAGTGTATGTCCTATTCACAAGTAGAAAAATCGAGGCCTTTCATAAGGACAGAAAGTGATGACTGATGAAACCATGACTAGATGCCTGTTCTCGGCCCATACTAACATAAATTTGCAATGAGTGTGTGAAATTTTGAACACTGACTGGTGTTTAAGTCTCTACCAGGTAGCAAAAGCCCTGGACTTATCGGAAACAAAGGTACAACGCATTGCTAAGGAGAAGTTGCACATGCGGAAAGTCTGCGCGAAACTTGTGCCAAGAGTTCTGACTGAAGAGGCTCCGAGTCAATGCTCCCTTGTTGCCCTAGCCTTTCTACAGTACGGGCTTGTGGCCTCCTGACTTCTTCTTGTTTCCACTATTAAAATCAGTGCGGAAAAGGAAACATTTCGACTCCATCAAAGACATCCAAGCACATGTCAAGGCAGCCCTTGTAGATACCTCTAAACAGGACTTAAGGGATGCCTTTAAATCTTAGAAAAGCCACCTACAGAAGTACATTGTTGCAGGAGGTACCTATTTTTAAGACTATTAGGCAGTTGTACCGATCAGCTCAAAAAATCTGTCTTTTTAAACGAAGGGTCATTACTTTTGGATTGCACCATGTAGTTTTGGAAATGATGAATTATTGATATTACTTGAGTATTAACACTTAATTTATTTAAATCTATACACAGAAAATTTCTGTGTTGGCAAAATCAAAGCTCAAATAACAGCAGATTACAAAGGAAACAATACCAGTGTTTTTTAGGTACAATTCCATATTGGATAAAGCAAGTTTAGGTGATTTTTAGTGTAAATACAAAAATTAGATGAAACAAGAAGTTACTAAGTCATTAATAGCTAACACAGGTGACAAATTTTAATTTTTCCAATGCCAAGGATATATTTGTAGACCGGGAAAAAGCTAATTGATTGTGTTCAGTGGATTAGCATCTTCGAATGAAGACTAATTCCACTTTTTTTCTTAATAGCTTTATTGGCTTTCACAAGGACACAGATAATTTCAAACAGAATGAAGGAAATGTGGGTTACAAAATTAGCACATAATTAGGGCCACAACAAGCATGTCTTGTTGCTATAAGGCCAGTATTTTTCAACTACTCCATAAACAGCTGAGAGGGAAGCTTGTACATGTGCAAACAATCATATTTATAACAAGTCTTTTGCAGTCCCTCTCATTCTACAATTCAGGCAAGGACAAGAAAAGAGATGTAAGTGCCAAAATTTAAAACTTATAGATAATCAGTACAATTGGTAGAAGAACCTTTTTTTCTTTTTTAGAGTAAGAGATGGTACTAGTAGCCTTGGTGGATGATGGTGTACCGTATGATTGCCCTTAATAACAGTCCTCCTATTAAAATCTTTTAAATGCATCTGTTGGAACTGTATGTATTATTTTAACACATTTATAAGATAAATAAAAACTTCTTTTTTATGAGAACTTTGAAAAACAAATGCTAAAGATACTTGCATGAGCACCATACAAATATTTATCAAACATTTCTCCTCCTAATGACTGGCCTCCTACGTCCCAAAGCTGAATTGTAACATTAAAACCACCTATAAAAAAATTTAAAAAAATTACACTCATAAAATAACCAAGGCTTAAGCGAAGGCAAGAAAACACTGTTGTTGCTTTTTACTTCTTTATAGGGTTGACCGACCATTGAATGAACCCAGTGAATGAATATCTTATAATTCTTTTGAAAAAAAGGAGGTTTTGAAACATTTTTTTTAGATGTGTTGGCACTCAGTAGCTTAACTATGAGATCTAGCCCTCCTGGCGAACTAAAGAAATTGCGCCCCCTTCCCCAGGGTCGCCCACATGGGAAGTCACCGGAGGTCATTGTGACCTCCAAAAAAAATTATTAGTAGTAGTATTTTTATTTATTTATTTTATTTATTTATTTATTTATTTATTTATTTTTTTTTTTGTGGAACATTTTGATTAATTGATTCGACAAATAGGAGGCAGCAATGTAATTTTTTTTCTTGTTTTCTTTTTTAGAATTGTTTTCAATGATGCCCAATGTTCCTTCTCAGTAGATGCTATATGGGTGTATATATATATATATATATATATATATATATATATACTCCCTCTAGCTCTTTTTCTTGCAAGTTTTTTTTTTAATTTTTTTGAAACATTTTTCAAATTCTATGATCAAAAAAAAAAATCTTAATGAAACTTTTTTGTATCAGTCGAAATGCCACCCTCTGGCTGCTGCGCTTCTGGCAAGAGCCACTCCTGCCAACCCCTAGTTACACTACTATTGGCACTAACTTCTACACATATTCAGAATAAAAACAACTGGAAAATACTGTATTTGTCAACTGATTGGGTGTTCATTATAGGGGCACTTTTTTCATTTTAACCATCCACAAAACTTAATGTCTGTGAAACCATAAAAATTTTTTCAAAATTTTTTACAAATAATAACAAATTTCATCAAAAATGTTTTTATTGTCATAAGACAAATGCAATAATTTTTAACTATACTATGCATAATGTTGGGAAACAAATGTGCATTTAATGTAAATGCACATTTTATAATTTAAAATTTACCTGAAAAGATAAGAAACCATTAGTACACTAAGGAAGCAATCATGTCACGCCTGGATCTAGAAATGTTGGGCCCTCTGCAACAAAACCTGTAGCCCCTGCCCCCCCCCTCCTCCTAGGCCAGCAGTGCAATTTGCAATGTTAATAAGTCTTTGTGCTAGATTTTAAAAAAATTCTTGGACCGTTGTACCCTCTTAAGGATGTGCCCCCCCCCCTTGCACTGCCGGGTCTGTGGGTACAATATGTTACAATACTTATTGCAATCATATTTTTTTTCCTGTGGGGTGAAAACCAATTGTTATAGGTTGAAAAGAAGAATAGAAATAAAGTGCAATGTGAAATTAAGGTATAAATAATGAATTTGAGCTCAGTGTACAAAAAGAACGACATACAAATAAATTTTTAAACATTGAAAAGAAGTTTCTAAGTAGGCTCCTCATTTACAATTTTTCTAGAGAAGGAGGGAGGAGCAACGGATCTTTGTTCAATGAAAATTATATCGCAAAGCAACATAAACAATGCCTACTTTTATGTAAAATCAATAATTTCTCAAAGTGGCACTGTCATTTCCTGACCCCTAAATGATTTGCCTGCTTCAGGGATATAATAATCTATGATTTTTAGTGTGAATGTATAGTTTGAATACACCCAAAAATATATAGGGAAAAATTGCATAAAAAAAGTTCATTCGTTTTATAAATAACTTTGTCCATTTTATAAATAACATCATCTGTTTTATAAATAACTTTGTTCATTTTATAAATAATTTCATCAATTGAGTTCCAATCTGATTGAAATTTTCATATACTGCACAAAAAAAAAAAAAAAGACTGCACAAGAACAGGATTGGGTGTATATTGTTATTTAGACAGTTATACAGTAAAACCTGTCTACAACGATACTGTTGGGACTAAAAAAAAATATTGTAATAGACAGGTTATCGTTCTAGACAGTTTGATTATTCATGCTGACATTTTGCTGGGGCCAAAAAAAAAAAAAATGTCGTAGACAGGTTATCGTTCTAGACAGTTTGATTATTCATGCTGACATTTTGCTGGGGCCAAAAAAAAAAAATGTCGTAGACAGGTTATCCTTATAGACAGTATCGTTATACAGATTTCACTGTAATTGCCACAAAAAAAAAACTCATTTGGATTACAAAAAGCGTAAAAATTGTATGCATTTTAAAAATTTTAGTAGAACCTCCATTAATATGAAATTCACAGAACCATGGTAATTATTTCATGTTAACCAGATTTCATTTTATCAAAGAAATTGTTAAGGGATTGTTAATTTATGGGATTGAACAAGTATTTCACATTACGCAGGGGTGGAAAATCAAAAATTCACATAAAACCCAAATAAACAATTTTTAAAACCCAATTTGGTAGCAATATTGTAAATTAAAGTAAGTTTGCAAAAACTACTTTTAGTAAAGGTACGATTAGTGATTTAAATACTGGTATACTGAATACCAGTATTTAGAGCTATTTTTCAATTTTGTAATACTGGTGTTTGGTGGGAGAGAATACCAGTTTTTCCGGTATTAGCTAAAATAATGAATAGTCTTTGACTAATTAGATATCTACTGTTATTTTAACTAAAAATTTCTTTTTTGATGAGCCAGTACCAAAATCAATCATTTGAAGTAAAAGTTTCACTTCAAAAGTATGAATTTATAGACTGAATAAAAGTATCGGAAAGATTACAAAATGATATTTTCATCACTAGTTGGTGTGATGAATCGTACTTTCGTGAGTTAATGTGAACCACATTTTTATTTTCTCCATTTCCTTGATTTTTCCTCTGGTGAAAATTAATTTTAAGTGTAAATACGAATGTGTGCTATGAACAATTTATTCCAACTATCCATTACAGCAACTCTTTATGATTTTTTAAAAATTATTTGTTTCTACTGTACTGAATTTTGAGAAAAACTTTTTCTTGTTATTTTATATAAAAAACAGCAACTTGTTGTCACCGGTGTAAGGGTCTAAAGGGAATGCGGGAAATTATAGACCTGTGAGTCTAACTTCGGTGGTTTGCAAAATTTTTGAAACATTGATGAAAATTAAGATAGTAAATTTTCTAGAGACTAATAATCTATTGACTAATTTTCAGTACGGTTTTAGGAAAGGTAAATCTTGTGCAACTAATTTATTACATTTCTATGACAAAGTTACCATGGCTTTGGACAATAAGAAGCCTGTAGATGTTGTTTACATTGATTTTCAAAAAGCTTTCGATAAGGTACCGCATGTTGCTCTACTTAGCAAATTAGCTGATATAGGAATAGGAGGGAAAACTTTCATTTGGGTAAAAAATTGGCTGACCGGAAGGAAACAAAGAGTAGTTGTAAGGGGAAATTATTCTAATTGGAGTGAGGTCTTAAGCGGGGTTCCTCAAGGATCAGTATTAGGGCCTGTTTTGTTCATTGTCTTTATGAACGATATTCACAAAAATATTTCTGGGAATATGAATTGTTTTGCTGATGATGTCAAAGTTATGGGGACTGTAGAAAATGAAGAACAAGCAAATCAGCTGCAAGAGGATCTAGATCATATTACGGAGTGGGCTGATAAATGGGGTATGGCTGTTAATGTTGGGAAATGTCAAGTGCTACATTTAGGGCATGGAAATAAGTGTACAAGTTATTATTTGCAAGGTTCAGTCATTAGTCAGGCAGACAAAGTTACTGATCTGGGGGTCCTAATAAGTCAGGATTTAAAGTTTAGCCAACAGTGCAGCATTGCTAGCAACAAAGCCAATAAGATGCTTGGGTTTATCAATAGATCTATTTCAAATAAATCTAAAGAAGTTCTTCTGCCCTTATATAGAAGTTTGGTAAGACCCCATTTGGAGTATGCTGTTCAGTTTTGGTCTCCTTATCTTAAGAAAGACATTAATGTATTGGAAAGGGTTCAAAGGCGGGCTACAAGGCTAATAAGTGGACTTTCCCACTTAGATTATGATTCCAGGCTTAGAAGGCTAAAAATGTACAGTCTTGAGCAAAGAAGAGACCGAGGGAACATGATTCAGCTGTTTAAATTTTTTAAAACGAAAGATGTTAAGGGGCAAAGTTTAGCACTGAAAACAGGACAAGGGGTCATTGTTTTAAGCTATTTAAATCTCAGGCTAACATGGATATTAGGAAAAATTATTATTTTAGCAGGGTAGTGGAACCTTGGAACAGCTTACCGGAAGAGGTGGTAATGAGCAAAGGAGTAGACAGTTTTAAGAGGGCCATTGATCTTCACTGGGGATTGTAAATTGACTAGGACCAGTCTAGCTGGGCCCAGAGCCTGTTGCTGGTCGTCACTTTTGTATTTGTATTTGTATTAGTGTGCTGTTCTGTCTCGCTATTCAGCTTTATATCAAGCGAAATAATATTTATAACGGCTTTAACATTTGGGCAGTTCTCAAAAGGTGGGAGCAAACAGAGACCTCAACTTTGAAGCTTCAACACTAAATAACTTTCATTTTAATAAACTCAAAACTTTTTGAGTTAAATTATAATACTGTATAGATACAGGAATTGACATAAATTATGGAAAAACTGCTCTTCAAATACCCTTTAAAAAATATTTTCTTTGCTAAAAGGCACAATTTTGGACATACCAAAACGTTAACTGAGCAAATGTACCATTAAAAAAAATTTTTTTTAATTATTTCTATACGTTTCAAAAAAAATAAAAAAAAAATAAGGCCATGAATCTCTAACTGAATATTTTTTTGATAATATTTTCCACAAATAAAAAAAATTAAGACAGATTATTTATGTTGTAAACAATTTTAGAAAAAATGGAAGTTGGAAGTTTGTGTCTAAAACTTAGGATCTTGACAATGCTATTATTTGAGAACTAAATATATGATTTATGTGTTTTAAAGGTATTTTTCGATCCTCAAAATCGATTGTTAATTATTTTAAAGTGTTTTCATTTATTTTTATGCAGTATCTTTGAAGTAAAATCATTTTTCTGTGTTTTTTGCTTCAAATTTTGAGTGTTTTAATCTCATTGTAACTGACCAAATAGTTTCTCACATAATCTTGCAAGTGTATTATTTGAAAATAATTTTACAATGATCATCACACACACAAAAAAAAAAAAGGCAAAAATAACCAATTTAGTTTTTTTCCCCCAAGTATAATATTTTTATATTATTCATTTATACAGTAAGATTTTCTGTTTAAAATTTAAGGGACTCATATTTTGCACTAAAGGACCCAAATTTGTTTCATTAATGGGTCCCTGGGATCCAGGTTATGGATAGTTAAGCGCAAACACTGATTAAGCAAATAAATACTGCGCCAAATATTTGTAGGTATAAATTAATATTTAAACAAGAACTTGATCATTTTATGAGACCAAAACTAATTTTTGAATTACAACAAAATATTACAATATGAGTATCAATTTTTGGAAAATGGCTTGTATTATCATATTCTTTGATTTTCAGAGATAAATTTTTCTTGACTGGAGTAGACAACATACGTTTCTACATAGTCAAGATATTACTAGATAGGTGGCGCTAAAAGCAGAGTAATTATTTCCCCATTCCACTATGACCCACAATATCATTTCTCCCCACATTCCCCTACATCTTTTTTTTTTTTTTTTTTTTTTCAAAACATGAAATAATTATAAAATAAGAAATAAAATAAGCCAATTTAAAGTAACAGACATGAAAATAACTTCCACTTTTCAAAATTGTTGAAACATTTACAGGATGCAAAAGGATTGAAACTTAAAACGCAGAACGCAATTTTCGGCGAATATAAGCAATTCTTTACTCCTCTTTTACTTATATGCTTCCTTTTAGCTTTCAATAACAAAAAAAAAAATGAATATAACAGCTATATCTTTTTCTTGTAGTGAATGTTTTGGGGTAATCGGGAATTTGGTGCAAAAATCGCCAATTTGGCCGTTTTGTATCAGAATTTGAAAATTGGAACAGTTTGACGCAGATTTTTGACTCATGCATTAAGCAACATTTCACGTTAAGATATATTTTATTTCGCCTTAAATGATTTTGTGTTAACAAGGTTTGACTGCTGTGCATGACTTTTACATAAAACAAAAAGTCGGCTTTAAACCAATCAAATTTCACACACCATGATTTTGTGTCAAATATGGTTAAAATAAAACTTGATACTTCTAGAGTTGACTACATATCTTTCACTGGGTTCATATATCATGTAAAAAATGAGTTATTAAAAGAAATGCTCAGAAAAAAGGCTCAATTGAATCCAAAATAAATGCTTTTTATCTGAACAAAAAAGTAACTTTACTGAAAAATCTAGGCTAAAACCAAAAACTGCCAAGTTGCTATAATTTTTACCTTCTTTATTCTTTAAAAGTAATAAATTAAAGTATTAATAGATAAAATATTACCTGGTAACATGATACGCCTTATAAAAAAGTCAACTCCAATAGTTTGTTTGTATAGTTTATCAAACTTATCTTGGGAAAATCGAAGTGCAATGCAAGTCTGAAAAAGAAATTTAAAGTAGAAAAATTGTCAGAAACATTGAAAACAAAGAAAAATAATATAGAAAAATAATTTTCTTACAAAAAAACATGACTTTTAAATTTAAAAAGTAGCTGTAGTAATTATAATTCAGTAACAAGTTTTAGCATTTAAATTTATGTTACTTTTTAATTGACTTTTCCAAAGCTTGGAGGGAAGTGTGACACATCCAGCATTAATATTTTTGTAATGGTTATTTACAAATACAAATACAAATGTGACGACCAGCAACAGGCTCTGGGCCCAGCTAGGCTGGTCCTAGTCAATTAATTAGTCCCCAATGAAGATCAATGGCCCTCTTAAAGCTATCCACTCCCTTGCTCATTACCGCCTCTTCCGGTAGGCTATTCCAAGTGCCCACGACCCTGCTAAAGTAGTAGTTTTTCCTGATTTCCAAGTTAGCCTGAGATTTAAATAGCTTAAAACAATGACCCCTTGTCCTGCTTTCCCCGCAAAAATTTAATCCATTTACATCTTTCATTTTGATAAATTTAAATAACTGAATCATGTCCCCTCTGACTCTCCTTTGCTCCAGGCTATACATGTTAAGCCTATTAAGTCTGGTATCATAATCTAAATCTGAGAGTCCCCTTACTAATTTAGTTACCCTTCTTTGAATCCTTTCCAATACAAAAATATCTTTCTTCAGATAAGGCGACCAAAACTGAACAGCATACTCCAAATGAGGTCTTACTAAACTCCTATATAAAGGCAGAAGAACTTTCTTAGATTTGTTTGAAATAGATCTATTGATGAACCCAAGCATTTTGTTGGCTTTGTTACTAGCAATACTGCACTGTTGACTAAACTTGAAGTCCTGATTTATAAAGACACCCAGATCCATAACATTTTCTGCCTGATTTATGACTGAACCCTGTAAACGATATCTTATACGCTTATTTCCATGACCTAAGTGTAGCACTTGACATTTCCCTACATTAACTGCCATACCCCATTTATCTGCCCACATAGTAATATGATCTAAATCCTCTTGCAGCTGTTTTACTTGTTCTTCATTTTCGACAATCCCCATAACTTTTACATCGTCAGCAAAACAATTCATGCTTCCAGAAATATTTTCATTGATGTCATTCATAAATATAATAAACAAAAGAGGCCCTAAAACTGATCCCTGAGGAACCCCACTTAAAACATCACTCCAATTCGAATGATTTCCCCTCACAACTACTCTTTGTCTCCTTCCAGTCAGCCAATTTCTAACCCAAAGTAAAGTTTTTCCTCCTATTCCTATGTCAGCTAACTTGCTGAGAAGAGCAACATGCGGTACCTTGTCAAAAGTTTTTTGAAAATCAATATAAACAACATCCACACATTTTTTGTTATCTAAAGCTGAGGTAACCTTGTCGTAGAAATGCAATAAATTAGAATTTTACTAATAATTAATAAACTAATTTACTAAATATAATTTACTAAAATAAATTTACTAATATATTGATGGATTAATCCAAATAACATTTTAAATTAATGCTCTTAAGTTTCAAAAAAAAAAAAAAATAAACAAGTTATCTTCAAAAATACAATTTATCATCAATGTGATTCTTAATCAATAAAATACATCAATGAAGAATCTTCCTGAATTCATCTTAAATATACTTAAAATTATGCCTTGCCTTACATTATAGGAGCCTATCTGCACACTGACCAGTTTCTTGGTTTCAAAAATATTTCTTTTTTAAAACCCCAGATTACATTTGTCAAATTATTTTTAAAAAATTTAAATTTGAAACAATTACCTTTCCAACTGCTTCATTTCCTATGAGTAAAAACTTAAACTGTTTTTCTCCAGATGAATATTGCACTTCAGCCATTTCCAATCAGTAATCATTTGAAGTATCTAATGAATAGGTAAACTTTTACGAGCCATTTTCAACACCTTGATTCATTAAGAAATCCAAAACTGTTAAATTTCAAAATTGTGTTAATCATATAAAAAATATATATATATTAAGAATTTTTAGACCATCATCAGAGATTTGTCGGAACATTTATTTTACCAGAACCTTTACTACTATGTCCTAGTTATTTTAGGTGCTTAAAATTTTAAATTCTTAAGTAGTTCTTCATTTTGGGACCCCTTTGAAATTCAGTGCCCAGAACAAATCCTAAGGTCTTAGTCAGTTTATTAGTTCCAAATGAAGATCAATAGCTGTCTTAAAGCTCTCTTGCCATTCCATTACAGCCTCTTCTGGTAAGCTGTCCCAAGTGCCCACAACCCTGCTAAAGTAGTATATTTCCCCTAATTTTCAGGTTACCCGGAGATTTGAACAGCTTAAATCAATGACTCCTTATCCTGCTTTCCAAGCAAAAATTTAACCCACTAACATCCTTTCATTTTTAAATTGAAACAACTTAATCATGCCCGATCCGACAGTTCAAGAGGGTGAGGGAATAAAGTTATATTAAGTTAAATGAGAAGTGGAGAAGGCTAACTTCTTGAAGTTGGGAAAGTCTCCACTGTTAAGTACTCATTTATTTTTTGAACTGAATGATAAAAACACATTCAAATGTTATATCCCACATTAAAATGATACTGTACAGACCTCACAGTGGTGGAAGTTGAAAAGAAAATATTGGACTTAAAATTTGTTTTGAAAGATCTGCACCTTTAACACATCAACATAATGCACAAAATACAACACAGAGCATCAAAAACAAAAAGATGTTGTACACAATATGGCATTTTCATTGACAAAGGTCAATGCAACTTAGTTTAGAAACGAAAATATATACACCATTAAAATTTATCTCCATCTTCAAAATATCTTACTTACTTTACAATAAATCTGCTACATTTCACAAGCTAAATTTCATTCAACACACAGGCGACTGGAGCGTCCTCGGTTGCATGGGTGGGGTTACGAGTTTCTATGGCAACGTTTTTTAAAAGGGCAAAAGAGCTCAGAGATAACTATGACTTTAACTGCAATCCACATGTTCATGATTTGTTTACAGAAGCGCGATTTTGCCGTCACCTGTATCTGTCATCGTTGACTTTAATATTCAAGCATGGAGGAAGAAACAGAGTTCGATCCTTTAGAGAAATTAACCAAAAAAGTTAAAAAGCCCGGAGTTATCTATTTGAATTTCATTCCAAGATACATGACCGTTAAAAAAGTAAGAGAATATTTTTCTGAATTTGGAGAAGTGCGTCGTCTTTTTCTGAAACCTGGTAAGTGATTTATTTTTCAAAATATATTTCATTGAGTTCATGTTTTATTTTATAAAAGTGGTTAAATATACATTTTATCATGTTCACAATGTAGAACATGTTGAAGCTATAGTCATTATGTTCAATCATAATTGGTCAGCTGCACATGGGAGTGCATTTTTAATTTCTTCTTTTAAAGTTTCATTACGTGATTAATTTGTGTTATAATCAACTCATAGTACAATAGAATCCTCTCAATGTGATGCCGTTTTCTCCATTTCTACGTTAAAATTATCGCTTTATGTGATCGTACCAGTGGTGTTTCCAAAGGGTATATACTCCATATACGCTATATACTCTCAAACATTTTTGGACATATAGCGTATACCCTGAAGCTTCAAAAATTTTCATATCATGACACATAATGTATATGATCGCATACACATATTGTGCATAACTGATTACTGGGAGTATACCCTCAGAAAAATTGATGGGAACATCACTGATCATTGCATCGTTTAATTTCACCAAGAAATTAAAAATCCATCAATTGTAGTTTTTCAATAGTTTAAGTCTTGGATGAATCCAAATATCCCTGTAGCTTCCACATTAAGTTTGCTAGATTATTATAGAAAAACAGATAAAGGACAGAAATGATGAATCAGATGAAAAATGTCTGGTTGTGGGCCAAATGCTAAAAAATGCTAAAATGAGAAATGCATTGAAAACGCTACTGCATGGAGTACAGCACTGCTCTTATGACTTTTTAAAAAACTTTCATTACTAGCCATTTATAAGTGAGCTTCTGAAAAATGAGAGGAAATCAATGATTTTTTTTTTTTATTAAGAATGTATTGTTTTTATGTTTTGATGGAAAGATACAATACAGCATAAACATAAGAAGTTTTTTTGGTTTCTTTTGAAACTCTTCTGTTTTTGCCCTTGCTTATCTAAATATTGATATCATTTCATTTATATAGTATTTTCACGCCCAATCCAAAAAAAAGTGGACATGAGGATGAAAATTCAAATTTCATTCAATATGGTTGAAATTTTGCATACACACTGTTAAAAGTATACTATTTCATATTTTATTGAAAAAAAATTTCATTTATGTCATTAACATTCTTATTTTAATTACTAAAGTGGAACTATATCAGTACGAACTAGACTGCACCAAAACTGCTTATGTTGAATGGTCTATTACAGCTGAACAAATAATTCTAGAAATCTATAAAGTTTCACACATAATCTGACATTCATTAGCAACAGTTTTTTCCTGAAGAGAAATGTCTACTAATGTTCACTACAAAAGGTAAGCATATTTAATTATTCTTAATTATTGTGTCACACCCGCAACAAAAAAATGCATTTATATTTCCACAGAAAAATTTATTTGCCTAAAAGTTTTGAAACTTTGTATTCTAAAATAGTTTACTAAAGTACTTTGAATAACAAACAGAAAAAAAATTAATTAATGTTTTAATTGGAGTTATTAAGCGTTGCGGGTGTGACTTGTTCCTGTTGCGGGTGTGACATTTAGTTAAAGTCACACCCGCAACATCTTTTTAAATTAAACACAAATGTAATTCTGGAATGCATGTAGATGACAGCACTAATGTTTTAACCTTTGACCTAACCTTTGGCCTTTGACTTATTTGTCTAGACCCCCAGTTAATTCAAAATTAGTATCTTTAGAGCATGTGCAGTTGATTTATTTAGTTTGGTATTCTATATTATTGGTTCTCCTAAGAAACATTTTTGTATTTCTTGATTTATAATTAAGGCAACTATTCAATAAGGTAAGATTTGTTTTTTTTTTTTTTTTTAAATAAAACTTTAAAAAACCAAACAATATTTTATCTTTTTTAATATGTATAAAAATGTATAATTTTGCTTTCAGCATTTGACTTTTCCCCCCTTTACTTTTTAAAACAAATAATGTAATATTAGGGACAGATTATTTTTTACTTCAAATTCAAAATAAATATAAAGAAATAATAAAAATAGTAATGAAACTTTTATTAAAATATTTATTAAAAAAAACTTTGTATAAAATTCTGTCAGTTAAAGTTTTAAATGAATCAAAACTTAATGTTTTTAATTTCATTTGGGGTTAAAAAATTCAAAGAACTTCAAAAAAAAAAAAAAAACATGTTCAACAATATATTCTGGGACTTGTAGTGCTATATTTATTCACTTTACACATTTTTATTTTTTATTTTTTTGCAGAAGAATGAACAGCACTGAAAGATTCCGAAATCATCGTAAAAAGATGAAAGAAAACTCGGCTAAATACTCGGAATATTTTCTAAAAGAAAGGGAAAGAAACAAAGCAAGAATAGAAATTACGAAGAAACTACTTTAAAAAATTACATCTGTGGCCATGAAAAAAAAGAAAATGTAGAGGCAAAACCAGAATGAGAGGCAGAGAAAGTGTAGCGAGAGAAAGAAATCTTTGACAAAAGGGGCCACACCATCTCCAGCTGTAGAAACGGAGTCGATGGCAATTTTTTGAAGAGCTCAAACCTTTGGTAATGCAATCCATGGACAGGTACAATCTTCTGTTAATGTCATACAACCATAAAGACTACAACATTAAAATTGCATGATCATACTTTGCAAGGACTCATAGATAAGGAGCTGTGGATGGTGTTGGTGCGATAACAAAAAAAAAAAAAGTGTCACTTGCCGTTCTACAGCGTAGAGCAACAGTCAATTCTGCATCGGATTTTGCCATTTGAGCAGAAAAGGCTCTTAAAAAAATCAGAGTACTTTATTCTGCGGAGAGCGATATCAGAAAAGATGTTGCAAAAATGCTTCACGCACGCTGCTGCCTTGTACAAAGTTATACCAAACTTACAATCGGTACACCATGTTGTACCGATCGATATGGGTACAATTCAAGTGGCAGGCACTAACTGTAGAAAGTGCACTGAAGATAGTTTCATTGCTGCCTCAGTCGGAAACGATCTCCCTTGGTAATATAAATGCTATTAGAGATTTTGTAGAATTAGTTTTGTTTTCTACCTCAAAAAAAAAAAAAAAAAAAAAAATTGGTCAAATCAAGCAAATAGATGGAGAAGACTTACAAGTAGAATACTTGGAGAAAAAACCCTTCAGAACATGTATACATCTGTCCCAATCAGTCAGACATATCATGGGAGAAACAGAACATTGTAATACGAAAACTAACACCCCCTGAAATCATCAATTCTAGATTGGAAATGAGATTTATGTAAAAATAATTTCCTTAGTTATTTGCAATTTCTCTTATTTATTACTATGCTATTCATAAAATGTCTGATTGATAACTATTTGTGTATGTTGTTATTTTATTGGCCACACAAGTCACACCCGCAACGGGGTGTCACACCCGCAACGGCAACTTTGAATATTTTTTACAGTGAAATTAATTGAGTGAGTATCTAAATTTTTGTATAGAATAATTACTTAAGTATTACTGTCTAACATAAAAAAAAAACAATTCGATCAGTTGATATAATTCACAGAGTTTTGAATGTTTTGATCGCAAGGTGAAAGTGCATGTCCTTTTTATGTCACACCCGCAACGGGTAGAAATTAATTTTTTTAAAAATAAATAAAATATCAATCAACTTGCAAATTGGCATCAATGTACCTGCAAGTAATCTTTATTGAAAAATATAAAAATTGAAACCTATACTGTAAAATATTTTTGCTGATGACTAATTTAGTTAGTGTAAATGTCACACCCGCAACTTTGGATTGGGCGTTCAATGCTTGTTTCCTTTCCAGAGAAAAGTAAAAAGCCTGGAAAACCTAGTAAATTTTTTACGGAAGGTTGGATTGAATTTACCAGCAAGAAAACAGCAAAACATGTGGCTGAATGCTTAAATGGTGTACAAGTTGGTGGTAAAAAGCATACACCTTTTTATGACGCTTTGTGGAGCATAAAATATCTGAAAAAGTATGTAATATTTTAAGTTATTAAAACTTTTTTTTTAAAAATATATTACAGTGAGCACTAGATAATTGAATCAGCCACTTCAATGAGTTAAATCCTGAAAAACGGGACGAAATCCAACTTTAGCATTAAAAAACTGCCGGATATTTGAATCAAGCAGGTCGCTTAAATGAATCATGTGTATATGACTAACCATTTCCTAGAAACATGTGGTGCATCAGCACAGTCTTTTTTCTTTGCCTTCCTTTAGGAAAATTAGTTTTTTTTTTTTTTTTTTTTTTTTTTTATATAAATAGTGAAAAGATGGGGAGGCAAAATGTTGCACACTTCCAGGCAGTTTTCTCGGGAAAAGTCAAAACAAAACCAGTGTGATGGAGAGAGACATTTGCTCGACCTCTTCACTCCAGACTTTACCACCAATAGCTTTAACATTAGAGCAAAGAGGTGTGATTCTTAGGCCTATATTGGTAGTTTGATGACGTTGAATAAAAAGTGCCTAAATTAATTACTACCTATTTTTAGCAATCAACAACAGATACAGTTTTCAAAGGAGATAAATTTGAATTTGTTTTAACTGTTTTTTCATGTTATTTTACGATAAATTTCATCAAATAATCAACGAATAGATATTTTGAATGAATGGTATACCTTTAATAACACTTTATCTTGGTTGACTTAGAATTAAATAAAGTTCTCCTAATTTGTACAAGTATGCTTATACAGAATTTCACATCGAACCATAAAATAGCTCCTCGTTTTTGCTTTATTGAATGAGCCACTTAATTAAATCAAAACTGTTTGAAACAAATATGATTCAAATAAGTGTCGGAATATTTTTTGTTTATTGATGTTTTTTAACATATTCTGCTTTCGAGAGATGAGTACAAGCGCAGATCCAGCTTTAGTTTTGAAAGAGGTCATTATCAATAAAGGGAGGGGGGTTCAGAATGCTATGTTAAAGCAAAAACAGGGAGCCTGTGTCAAATTTTTCAAAATTTAAGGCCATAGCATATTTAGATGCTCAGGGACTAAGGTGGCATGTTTGAATCTGTTTGATATTTTTATACTTAATTATAAAAACTTAAATCATCTCTGGCCGTCTTAATAAGTCAGGATTTAAAGTTTAGTCAACAGTGCAGCATAGCTAGTAACAAAGCCAAAAAGATGCTTGGGTTTATCGATAAAGCTATTTCAAACAAATCTGAAGAAGTTCTTCTGCCCTTATATAGAAGTTTGGTAAGACCTCATTTGGAGTATGCTGTTCAGTTCTGGTCTCCTTATCTTAAGAAAGATATTAATGTATTGGAAAGGGTTGAAAGGCAGGCTACAAGGCTAATAAATGGACTTTCTCATTTAGACTATGATTCCAGGCTACGAATTTTCCGCCAATTATTTGTTTTAAAAAAGTAAAATTAATGAGGTGCGATTATACAGTGCCGCATATTTGTGCATCTTTTTTCCTCAAGGTCAAAGTATTCAATCTTAGGATGAGCTTCCTAAGATTGTTTCTGTGTCTGTAAAGTTGCTTATTTTACCTTACTTGAGTTTTCCTTCCAAGCATTCAAGGCTACGTAAAATAAACAACCCTACATTCAAAGAGGAAGCTGTCATTAATGACTCTGCTCCCTTTGCCTTTACTCATTGTCTTGAAGTAATTAGCATACTGTTATCACGATTTCAAAAAAAAAAAAAATCTTTGTTTTTTAAATTAATGCTGAAGAAATCTTAAAAGGTATTTCTTGGCGTTTTTAATTTAATTACTAAAAACTACTTAATTTAGGCTGAAAATGATTTTTTTTTTTTTTTGCCATGGTATTATTTGCTGTGACTTCACTTCAGATTACAGGAAGTGTTGTTTTTTTTTCTTTAGATTTTAAAACTTATTTTAAAACTATATATATTTTAAAATTAATAATTGTTTTTGAATTTCAATTTTGTTTGTTACTAAAAAGTAATCTAAGGTTTTATTTCATCAACTAATGAAATTATTTGAAATTGAGTTGTGTACATAAGTAAATATTTTTATTATTTTTTAATAGTTAAAATGCTGTATTCATTCATTAAAACCTAAGTCTTCATTAGAGAATAGCTCAATATGACTGGTTGTTGAAAGATTTCAATTTGTTTTACATAAATATGTCTATTCTGCCATGTGCAAGTAAAGGGCAGTAACTGCACATTTTTCTTTTTGTTTTTGCATTTTTGTCATCTATTGTACATACTCGCTTATTTGGTTTCCGCTGAAAAAGGGGAGTGAAAAAACCTCTAATTCCAACATTTTCCTATTGTTAGTATTGAATCCACCACACATTTCTTCAAATATCTCGAAAACTAATTTCTGCAGATACTGCCATTTACCTGCACATGGCAGTATTTATTTACGTAAGTAAAACTACATTACTTCTATAGTTTAACTATCACTTGTTATTCTTGCAGCAACAATTATACTGCTTGAAAATTCAGTGTTTTTTTTTTTTTTTTTAATGTTTTAGTTTTATCATGATTAGATATTTCTTTAAGAATTGTTTTAATAATTTCTTAGAATTCTTATGTTATTTGGTTCCTGGAAGTGAAGTATTTATTTTAGATTTCCTACAATATTTCTCTGTCAATAATTTAATACACTATTTTTACCAAAAAAGAGGGGTATTAAAGGAGAATTGCATTCTGCTTAGTTGACAAATCTTTTCCCAGTCACCCTTTTTGTAAACATTGTCATTTTTCTAATTTTTTAAAGGTCTTCTACACTACTCAGCCCACCTTGCATATAATTTCAGTAAAAAAAGGTTTTGATTTTCTATGATTGGTAGTTGCAATTATTTTTCTCATATAGTCTAAAAAAATAAAATATTTATGTATAAGACAAGTATTTTTAAAAATTATCATAAATGTTTATACTTATGTTTTAGGTTTCAGTGGAGTCAACTTAATGAAAAGAAAGCTTATGAAAAAGCTAGAAAGGAACAAAGAATGAGAGCAGAAATTGCACAAGTGAAAAGAGAAGTAAATTTTTATACCAAAGGTGTTGAAAAATCAAAGAGACAAAAAGTGAAGGATATTCCAGAAAATGAAGCTACAAGTAATGTCCATTTAACAAAACCACGTCTAATAGATACAATTGGCAAAGAGAGTAAATCTGCGGATGAAAGATGTTCTCTTTTACTTTGACAAGTATTTGGGACAAACTAAAATCTATTTAAATTATATATTTATAATGTTAAATAAATATTTTATCAATAACCATTGAATTTCTAGAATTTTACTTGATAACAAACTGTAAGATATTGTGAAGTCAACTAAACCAGGAACAAGATATTTAAATCAAAGCTATTCAGATTTTCAAATCGTCTAAAAAAACGAACTTCGGGTCAGAAGCATAAGCATGTTCCCATCATTGTGTACTAAAGAAATCATTATTCTACAAATTCTTAATCACTTAAAGTCTTCTTCAATTTTTGCAATTATGTTTTAATTTTTGTTTCTCTTCACATAGTTTCCTTTTTGCAAGATAAATTCAAATTTTATAATAATGTTGTTCATTTTTTAGCAATTCATGCTTATTTATGCAGTCCTGTAAATAAAAAGCAAAAACTCTTAATAAAATGAATATTATTTGTACTAGAGGTTGAGGCTATGAATAATATCAAAGTTCTATCAGCAAAGTATCCTTGCTTGAACAAAATAATTGTTTCTGAAATATCAGACAAAATATTTTTCTTGAGGTCAGTTTGAACTTTATACATGCTGATGCCATGGCTCCCCCCCCCCTAAATCCTTTGCAAAGACCCTCCCTCTCCAGAAAAAAGAGAAATATAGCCCCTCAAAACACCCCTGCCCCTAAAAATTTCAATGCCGCTATCTGCGCCATGACCCCACCCAGGTAGGCATCCCTGTTGATGCTGTTTTTATAAAATAGAAAATGTCATTTCCAATAATTTGTAATGTAATCAGTTTCATTCTTGTACAGACTCATTTAGTCTAGAATAATTCCTTTCTGACCATGGGGAGATTTTTGTCAGTCAGGTTTGTGCTGCTTGTTGCTCTTTCAGTACATTTGAGCCTCATTAACGTGAAATTCATGGGACCATTATGCTATCATACTAACTAGATTTCATCCGATTCGATAAATTATTTAGAAATTGTTAACTTAAAGGGACCAGACTCATATTTTCATGTTTATTCATGGCCACCAATTAATGAATAATTGCATGAATGTGTTTTTACTAATGCAAGTGTTATAATGTAATTCAAACTAGAAATAGCGGTTTCAAGTAAGACAACTGTTTTATAGTTTAATTTACACATTTATTTATTTTACATATGTTTATTCAACTTACTAGTGAAACTAAACTCAGTGGCGCATCAGTCTAGGTGAGCCTAGGCCTACTGTGCCCTGCTCATCTATTTTCTTGACAGAGGGCTCAGGGGCTCAAAGGCACAGTTCGGGTTAGATGGTCAGCAGAATGCAGAATCTCCAGTGTTTAGTTCCCAAGCCATGCTTGGGATTCACTTTATTGAATCACTGGCAGGGATTAAAGGCAGAATCCAATCCGGGGGTTTGTGGCATAGAAATGCAAAGCGCAACCGCAAAGCAATTGAGTTTAACTAATTTGAGGAGGGGGGGGAGAGGTAGGAACCCTAACTTCAAGTGGGTTAACTTACTAGTATCAAAATAAAAATTAAAATCCGTGACAATGGTTCATTACTGTTTATCTGCCGCAAAAACACTAGTTACAATAACAAAATGATCATATTGCCAGCTTCCTTCCGACTAAAAAGGTCAATCACCATGGGGGCCCATATGGGAGAGGGGCGGGGGGGAGGGGGTCAAGTTAGGGTTCAAGTCCCTCCCCCCCCCTTAAAAATCAAAATTTCCTTGCTTTCAGTACATTTTTCTTTTCAAAGATGTAAAATCATTTTTTCTCCAGCCATTAATGAATAAGTTATTAAAAATGTGAAATTTTAATATCTCTAATCTGTACTGCAACTGGTTTCCATGGGGAATATATCTGAGACCCAATTAAAATGTTGCATATGGGCGCCCATGTCAATGATGTCAGAAAAGTCAAGCGTCTTCTGTCTTGGCCAACTTATTCTCTATTGATAGAAGTGCTAAATAGTTAAGGCAACTTTGGCCTGTTGTACTTCTCTGTCTGGTTTTTAAGGAGTTAGCAGATCTACTGAAAGATCAGCTTTAGAATGACTGGAATGGTGAATGACTGAAAGTGATTGCAGTGCATAGATTTATGAGAATAGTCTGAAGATTTTTTTCACACATTGAGTTTAGAAGTTTCATTGGATCTTTTATCGATTGGAATACTGTCCTGTGGATGTTTTTCATGCATATAGTTGCTTCAGTCCAGCAGTCTGAGTTTGCAATGTTCAAAGGATATTAAGAAGAGATCAGTTGGTTGTTTTATCTTTCATTTCCATCAATTTCTAACTGTAACGAAAATCATTAACAATATTTTTACTGACCATTCTGTTAAAATCTGCAATGCAATTTAAAATTTAGATAAATAATGTAAACCTAGTTTAATATCATATGAATATTTTGAATACATGTTCTAGTACATATTTCTTTAGAAGGCTAATATTTTTTAAATAAAAAAGTGGGGACTCTCAAGAGAAAGTTTTCTTCAAATGAAAAGATGGCTTAGAATCACAGAAGTGGGCAATGCATTAAGCAAATTCGAAACAAAATCAAATGCATTCAATACAATTTACTTTTCTTTAAAAAAACTGAAGAGCAGTTACTATTGTCAATGCTTGGACTCAGTAGAAAACAAAGGCGACCAGCTCAGTTTTAAGAGTTGACTTGGCTGTGTTCCAGGATGTGTACATTCACAGTGACCCTCTGCCATGCAAATAGCATGTTTACTTACACAGCAATTGGCCAAAACCATGGTGTAGTTGTCAAATTTTGCTGAGAAGTAAAAGAGGCATCTGTCATGTGGTAGCAGATCAGAAATGCTTTAAACTCGTATCCAGAGAGTATCACGGTAGAAGAAACAGCATGCTACTGCCACGTGTGCCGCAGATTCTCATGAAAGTCGGCTTACGATTTCTCAGCCAAGATGGAATAAAAAAATTTAATTACTTTTCAAGACAAAATAGTCTTATGTAGCAGTTCGTAAATATTTGTACATATTATCTGGGATGTAATCCCCTCAATAGTATGATCTTGTAGTTTTTAGCCTACTTTCCCAGTAAAAGTCAGAAAAAGAAGAAAAAAGCACGAAAGAAGGCTCAATGCATCTTAAAAATATCGCGAAGAACAAAAAAATGGACAAAAATAAATAAAATAAATAAATATTGAAAAATTAAAAATTGGAAAGTAGGGTATTGAGATGGAACAAAATGTCCGTCGGTCTGTCTGTCTGTCCCCCCCCCCCCCCCCAATAACTTTTGAATGAATAGTCCGATTCGCACAAACTTTTTTTTGTTCGAAAGCTCTCGGCGAGGACATCTCATTTCCATATTTCACTTTTTGATTTGAACTATTTTTTGTTCAATTTCGAACAGTTCAAAAAACTTAACATTAGTGCCTACGGGCAAATTCAAAGCAATTCCGAACTGTGAGGCGAATTTGCTTCAAACAAACTTTGTAGGAAAAAGCTTTTGATGAAAAACTTGTATATAAAATATCTTTTTGATTTGAACAATTTTCCATTCAATTTTGAACAGTTCAAATCGCTTAACATTAGCGCCGACGAAGAAACTGAAAGTCAATGTAGATTCCGTACTTGAAGGCGGATTTACTTCAAACAAATTTTGTTGGAAATAGCTCTTGACGCCAAACTCCAGGCTTCCACTCCAAGAATTTAGTGGCACTTGACTCCGACTCCTGTGCCCAGCAATTAATCGGACTCCGACTCCCTGACTTCGTACCTTTGGCCAAAATTTATACACGGAGGACAAATGAATGACTCCGATTCTTAGATATTCGACTCCGACTCCTTTACCCCAAAATGAGATTGACTCCGACTCCGCAGCTATGGTTTTGACTGTGAAATAATTATTGTTGATTTGACTTGTTTTTATTTTTACGCTAAAGTTTTAATTTAGGTATTCAGTTTTCGGCGAATAAACTCGAAGTCATTTATGTTTCTACATAAAGATATGAGCAGACGGTTTTTTTTTTTTTTTGACAATGAACATTATTTCTTTAAGTTGACATTTTATTGTTTTTATTTATTTTGGTAAGTGCACAGGGTTCATACTCTATTTGGATGAAAAAATTCCATGACTTTTTCATGACTTCAATGAAAATTTCCATAACCTCGTTACACGAAGAGAATACCACTCTTTAATCTCAAACTGGTAATATTTGGAAATGAGCATTAGCAAAATGTCTATATGAATGCCACAGCCTCATTGAAGCACTTACTCGTAATAAAAAAAATATAAATGCACACTTAAAAAACTATTGTTATTTGTCTTCATCATATAAATTTTCGTAAAGTAAAAATGCAGTGAAACAAATATGATGATGCTTAAATGTTTTTTTTAAAAATAGGCAGAATGATATTGAATGGGACGAAGGTTGAATGAGTCATCACTAAGTTTCAGTAAATTTGCTTCAAAAGTTTCCTTTTAGTGTCAACAGTGCCTTTAATCATCCACGTAACTTGACAGTATTTTGGTTCTTTAAAGTAAAGCCATCTAGTTTACCATAGTTAGCCACATAGTTTAGTTCTTTATGTTTCTAAACCTGATCTTTTTTGAAAAAAAACATTCAGTAATGAATCAATCTTCTGCTTCAGAAGTATATTTGTTTTGTTTACAAATTTGCATATTTTCAAATGCATATAAATTAATAGGTTCAGAAATTCCAGAACACTTGTAATTCCCGATATTGAACGTAGTAGTGAGTCGCATGGATTAGTTTTGCGTGCCGTATGTTGGGCACTACTGTTTTAGAGCATTAGAATTCCTCTTTTTCTGTATTCTATCGCCTGACTTATAGATTTTTATTTCCTAAAACATTCAACAAATTAAGATAAACTGATAAATTTAATAATAAAGTCCTTACGAGTGATGGAATCGAATCGAACTTGCATGCAATTGAATTCCTTTTTTTTTGAGTGGGCGTGGGGAAACTAAGAACGTGAAATTTTGCTACTACAGAATATGAAATATAAGAAGTGTTGAAAATAACAAAAAAATCAAAATAAGTGATGTCCAGGCAGTAAAACCACATCGCAAAAAATGGCAAGCGGCTGCGACAGAAGTGGATGCAATGAGATTTAAAAATTCAGATTTGATTTTTGAAACGTTCAGTTTTCCACTTTTAATAGCTTTTATGTGCTATACTGTTAAATCACTCAAGATTTCTAATGCTCCTTTCGCTGCTGTTCCTTTCTCTTTGTCCAGGACATTTTTCCATGACTTGAAAAAAAAATTCCATGACTTTCAATGAAAATTTCAATTTTCCATGACTTTTCCAGGTTTGAAATTCTGTTAATTTTTTTCCATGACTTTCCAGGATTTCCATGACCCGTACGAACCCTGAGTGCATTAATTCATTTAAAAAAATGTTTTTTGGCAACAGGGGAAAAAGAAACGATTTTTTTTTTGATATAATGTATGTATTTTAATGAGCTTATTAATTTTAATTATTATTTTTTCATTTTGAAAGTTGTTAAAGATTTTTTTAATGAAAAAAAGTATTAGCTGCTTTGTTTAAAAGTTGCTACTTTTTTTTACACATTTAATTTTTTTAGATGAGTGAGGAATATTTTATTCCTAGAAATCAGCTTAAAGTATTTTAAAAATATGTTTGAATAAATTTGCGATTTTAGCTATTTTTGAGAATATTGATCAGGTACTAGAAAGTAGTATGGGTATACGGGAAAGTAGGCTCGTCTAGTTCTAGACAGAACTTCTTGTTAACTTCAGCTTCCTCTTTTTGAGCATTTCTCGGAGCTGACTTAGATTAATCGAATGCAAATTCATCTTGCAGACTATTTTTGGGTTTTTTAAATCTGCAGGGCAGACTGCTGAAAGAAATTCTGCTGCCAGGGAGGGGAGTAGTAGGTTCTATGCCTTCCGGTAAAAAATCCTTCGCCTATACTATTAGTGGCTGGTGTGGGTTAACTTGGTCGTGGTCGCAGTCTTTCACTCCTTACACTGGTTCATTTGCCCATTACATGCAAATGAGTGAAGAGAACCAGTCTGCCAAATTTCTTGCATTTCTTCTGCTACTTTACTAGTGAGTTCCAATGTACTTGCATTAATGTTTTTGTAATTTTACTTTACACTTTTTTCACTTTCAAATATTTTATCAGTCAGAAAAATATGGCAACATAACTGCCTTGGAGTTGGTATACTGGACAAAATAAGCTGCTTGTAATTTGCATTCTTCTTGCAAAAAAAATGAGAAAACAAAAGATGTTATTACAATTCTTAATAATTTTAGCAGGTGCGGTTATGAATTAACTATTAAGTTAGAATAACAAACCAAGCAGTAACATTCTCAAAAAAAAAAAAAAAAAAAAAACATTTATTGAGCAGCTAACAGGATGATTGTGACTGAATAGTGGAATCCGTTAAAACAACTACACGTACTTACTTTGCATTTTACAGTGAAACCTGGGTATAATGATACTGTCTGTAACAATAACCTGTCTATAACAATTTTTTTTTCTTTTTTTTGGCCCCAGAAAAATGTCAACATGAATAATCAAACTGTCTATGATGATAACCTGTCTATTACCATAGTTTTTTTAGGTCCCAACAGTATCGTTGTGGACAGGTTTTTCTGTATTTACTTCTGCATTTTATTGAAGAAAAAGGACAAGCTGCATCCAAAAAAAAAAAAAGAGAATGCATTTTTTATGGGGTAAAAATCTAAAAATCACCAGAGAAATTATGACTGACCATTTTTTTTTTTTTTTTTTGTTTTCTGAAACTTTACTCACGTAATATAGATTCCAGTACCTAACTTTTCTGCACTAGGGCGATAAAATCAAAAAAAAAAAAAGAGAGAGAGAGATTTTTAAGTTCCAACCTAATGTTTACCCATAGGAAACTTTTATATTATCCTCTGCTGCTAAATATTTCATACAAAAGGAAAATAAAACTTTTTGCATGAATAATAATTCACACAATTTCCTGTTTCTCCCGAGTTATTTGACGATTAAGTAATATGTTTAGATTATTTCAGGGATGAAAATCTTCCGCAGCTTTGTGATTTTCCGCTTTTTGTATTTTTTCCATTTTCTGGTAGAGAGATTTCAAGCAATCGATGGCGATCTTCTCATCAGGATTTTCGCTGACTCATGAGTTTTCTCTAAGGTAGAGAGAAGAGAGGAACTTCATTGTTCCGTGAGTGGGGAGGAGGAAAGGCTCGAGAGTGATGAAGCAAACGTCAGCGTTTACGCATTTTCAAAATCCGATTGCACCCACTTACATAACACTCGCTCATTTCTGTCTACTATGCCATCCTACCACTTAGACCTTTATAACTTTTTGTAGACTATTATTTTCAACCCTTCTTGTACTTTATATTTTGCTGAAGACTTGTACGCTCAATGTTTTGCTGCGCCCATTTCACAATCACTTTCAAGCGATGATTGCACAAATTCCCCTCACCTCCCTTCTGCCCCGACCCTTCCCATCAAGATGTTTGCTGAGGCAAACGTTCTTCCTTGGATAGAAAAAAGGAAGTAACTTGCTGTTGGTGAGGAGGGAAAAATGCTGGAGAGTGACGGTAGATGTAGCTTTTGAATTCCGATTGCATCCGCTTCTTTAACACTCTTTCATTTTTATCTGTTATGCCACTCTACTGCTTAGACATTAATACCTTTTTGTAGACTATTATTTTCAACCCTTCTTACATTTATTTTTTTTCCTGAAGACTGCCACGCCCATTTAAGCGAACATCATTTGTCAAATTTAGTTTTCATGCTTACCAGAGCTGTAGCTCTTGAAGATTTTAATGAATTCTAATTTATTTTAATTATATTGTGCTATTTCATTATGACAGGCATGTAAATATAGAAAATCAAAGATCCTTATACAATCTCCAAACATGACAATCTTCAAAGCTATTTTATTGATTTTAAAATTATTTTTATGCTAGTGCGACCATCAAATCTCAGAAAGTTTTAGATTGGTTTTACTTTTATTATTATTATTATTATTGATTTTTATACAATATACCCAACTGCTCTACAGAATTTCAAAATGCTTCTCAAAATCACCACAGATGCTCCTCAAATTGTTTCTCCTATGTTAGCAACACTGATGTTATTTTATAACTATGGTTGTCTAATGATTCAGCTTGTATTGAGTGTTCAATTATATGGAAGTTTTATAGCATTAAAAGTAACATTATAAAGTTTTAATTTCATCTTATTTGTGAGCTGTGGGAAATTGAAAGTAGTAAATGGAATTGTAATATCTGTTAAAATCTTAAATAAAAGCAAGCTTATTTTATTTATTAATACGCTAGCATTTCTACTAGTAAAAAAGAATGAAAAAAAAAAATTCTATTAATATTTAAAAGACAGCATAGAATCAATATGTGTATATAATTTGGTGTAATATTAAAAAAAAAAAAATCCATGTTTTAAGCCACACAATTTTTTCTCTTTTTCGACTTAGGGCTGTTTTCATCCCTTCCAGTAACATTTCAATTGTTAGTAACATCAAATTTAGCTAATTTAACAATATTTGATTAGTTTTAGTGTGTGAGAGTGTTAAATTAATTTTTCTTAAGCTTTGGACCCCAGATTGAGTACCAGCCAAAACGTTTCAGGCATATTCACATTAAAATTGTTTGTTTTAATGAAGGAAATAAGAGCATAAACAACGAGAACACTAAATAATACTCGAAATGCATTAGTTATAAACGTGTTTCACGTGGGCGGATTCATGTGGGGATTTATTATTTTTTCTTTTTTGAATAGTTCAGAAGGGCATGGGTGGATTTATTGGGGGGCATAGGGGCCATGCCCCCCAGTTTTGGGAGGACTTTATATAGTAACAACACATCTTCCAAAATCTTAAAACAAAAAATCATGACTTTTTCTTTTTTTGAATAGTTAAATGAAAATGAAGTGAAAAGCGAATGTCCTTTTCTGATGGGAGAAAAGAAAAGGGGGAAAAAACGAACATTAAATATACAAATAGTACAGCTGTCACTGGGGTGCTGAAAATGTGTCTAAATTCACTATTTTGGACTGAAAACCATTTGGGCAAGTATATGAATGAAAATATAGGCTAAACGAGCTGCAACACTTATAATAATTGACGATTATTTTATCAAATTAGAACCTAAAGCAAAGGGGAAAAAACTCCCCCCCCCCATTTGCGCTAACAGAACGATCTACTCGTTATGATTTATGTCCACATTTAAAGTATATTTGTGCATAATATTTATGTTCTTAGTAGATTAATTGGCCTTTTGAGAAATTCTAAAAAACACAGTTTTTTTTTTCCTTCTCCCCCTCTCTCTCTCAAAAAGAGAGAGAGAGAAAATAAATACTATCGCAAACTGAATAAATTTCAGTTATCTGAGTGTTTTGATTAAATGAATCTTTTTACTTAGAGGGAGAGTACAATTTTACTTACTTTATAAATACTGCTTAAAAAGTAAGGTAAGTCATAATCATCTAAGTCTAAGTGAATCAGTCCTTGTCATTATGGAAATCTAAATACTTGAGTAATCAAAAGTTTTGGAAAAAATTGCTGACATTTTATAAAAATCTATAAAAGCCTAACAAAGATTGGTAAAATCGTAAAAATCCTATAACCGTAAAAACTGACGAATTTTCGTAAAAATCAAGCAAAAATTTGCAGGCAAGAGTGAATTACAAAGGGGACCGAATTTGCCTATAAGATAAACAAGCTATTGCTTAGGGCCCCTGCTTTGAAGTGGGTCCTTAACTCCCAAAAAAATTCATGATTCGTTCCTTAAAAGATGGAAATTGCTTGAAAAACTAATTTCATTTTTAAGTGCTTGAAAACCTTGAATATTTGGAAACGTGTGGCTATAAACCTTAAATTTTAAAATTTCTAACAAATGGTAGAGGGGGAGGAATGCCAAAATATGTCAAATTCAGCTACTTGCCACATCCTGTATTAAAAATGTTAAAATCATGGTCCTCACGTTGGTAACATATTATTTCAAATAAATTTTTGTGACTCACATATTTCATATCTTGCTATTTATTCAATCCCGAATGCAGTATTTTGGAAATTCTTTTGTATTGATTGCTTTTATCTTACTTCTTCTGCATATTGTCTATCTGTTTAGCACAGAAAAAATACACACTACTTCTATTTCTATTCGTTTTCTGCCCCACTTGCAACTGAAGAAAAGTTGTTGTCATGAGAAATCTATGGTTTCTTTTTTCTTTTAAATTTAAAATAGCAATTTCTCACAAAGTTAGAACAGGACTGTAAAAAGTTACAATCAAGTACTAAAATATCAGAGACTGGAAAGTACAAATGAAGTGCATTAAATAATTTTATTTATTCTAGAGTCCTTGAAAATAATTAGATAAGTCTTTGAAAATCCTAAGCAAAATGGGCTCCAATTACTTCTACTACATATTGTTAATCTGTTTAGCCAGGAAAAAAAATGTTACACTACTTCTATTCCTTTTCTCTATTCCTTTTCGTTTTCTGCACTACTTATAATTAAAAAAAGGTTGTTGTAATGAGAAATCTATAGTTTATTTTTTCTTTCAAACTTAAAATGGCTGTTTCTTACAAAGTTTGAACAATACTGTACAACTGTATAATCTAGTTATCAATTTCTATGTCTATCCAGTTAACCTTTATAAGGCTTCAAAATGCAGAATTTTATACCATTTTACAAAATTTTCTCCGGGGGAGAAGCCCCTGGCCCCCTAAAATTAGAGATATTCTATTTCCCACTTAAAAGGGATCCCTGCTTCACTCTCTTGATACCAATTCCCTCTCTTAAGGTTGATTCAAAAAGAACAGCATGAAAACACATTAATGAAAACGGCAAACAAAAAAGTAAAGCATGGACTTATGCAGCACAGGAAACAGACAAAAACATGGGGGGGGGGGGGCAATAAAAATGTTGCTAAAAAAAAAATCCTGCGCCCCTAGGAACTCAGTCCTAAATCCGCCTATGGTGTTTCAACGGGTGTTCTGTTGATAACCAATAGCTGAACTCTATGCAGTACACGCAACGATGGATAAGGCATAAATAAAGTGAGAAGAGCCCATGTGTGACTTTTGTCACACGAAAAAACAACTATGTCACTTCTGCAACACAACAACTTTGCCAAATATAATTTCAAAGCCCTTGCACTTCACAAGAAAGTTATAAAGAAATTCCATTCAAATATACACTCCTTAAATACACACAATGAAATGTCTCCCCCATATCTTGGAACTTGTTGCAACTGGATTTCAGTACTAATTAAACAGCAGCAAAAAAGCAAAACACCAATTTGGAAAAAAAATTGTATTTTCATATTTTTTAACAAAATATACAATTAAGTTTACATTGGTGCTTATAGAGAAAATTTTATTTAATCTTTTTATTTTTGTGCAAAAATTAAAAAATCACATTAACTTACACTTAAAAACTTGTATGTGAGATTATGATTTTAATTGTAATTTAAAAAGGCTGAATACCGACAATTAGCACATAATAATAATTCACATTTCAATTAAATCAAACGATTAGATCAATACTGTCTAAAATACTTTTTTACAATAATACTATATTTTACTAATAAATTTAGTATCTAAGAAACCATTTACAATACTTAATATACAATACTATTGCAATAAAAAAATACTACTTAGTACATACGTCTATTAATTGTGAATAAATACTTTTCTTTACAGTACAATGCACAAAGTTTATGTAACAGCCAACATCAAATTATGCATCATTTGCAACATTGAACATTTTTTGAAACAATAGTTATTTACAACTAAACCAGTATTTGTAAAACAGGAAAGATCTCAATTATATATATATATATATATAACAATAAGACCAAGTTTTACATTTATACATATCATGTATATATTTTTATGTATATAAATACAGTCAACTTGTGGTATAATTTCAAACTCAAATACTCTTCATCCCGAAATTTTCATTGGGTCCCAAGCTCTCGAGAAGGCTGTAGGAGCTTCCCATAACTTCAACTACCAATAATCCAAAAGTTATAGCCAGTCCCTTGGGACTTAGAGTTTTTGAGAGTTCATTGTATATAATACGTATGTATATACACATATATAGGCATGTTGAGAAGGGACACTGCTAACATGTTTAGTAAAATTTTATAACTTTAAAATTAACCTTAAAATTTTTATTTTCATAACACTTATAAAACTAATTATTTATGATAACTGAAATTTCAAATAAAATAGTTACTTAGCTTATTTATTACACCTAATTTCAGGGGTCCCCAACCATTTGCAAGCAAGCACCATTGCATCTATCAATCATTTTACACATGCCCGCTGTTATATCACAACGATCAAAATCAATTGATTTTCAAAAAAAATGCTACGTAAAAGATCTTATTTTTCATTATTAGCTACCTTAAGCCGTGTGGCTTGATCAGTAAGGCTTCGGATTAGTGACCAGAGGGTCCCGGATTTGATCCTAGCCAGTCTAAGATCTAGAGATTCTTTATACGGAGAGATTGGACAACGGCGCACCACTGTCCGCCATCTTTAGTCTAAGTGCTGTTAGCTCGAAATGCTGCGCTGTGTGAATTTCTATATTTTTCATGGAATATAGGACATGAAATCTTTGAAGAATAAACTGATTTTTCTTCTCCTTGTATTTTCATCAAACAGAGTGAGCGCCAAGTCTGGCAGTCCGGTGCCAATCGTTTCATATCGTCATAGCGCTTACAAAGAAAATTGTTTTTCTCAAAAGTTTGTTCATAAAGGTAGAAAACAAACATATGTTTGTGATCTGCACATTTCATTTCATAATATCATAACTAGCTTTTAATTTTTTCGATACAATGAACAGTGATATTTGGGGTAGAAGGGTGCATTACGGTCTACGGGTAGTGAGCATTTTGGACATAAGATGGCCGCCGCTCTGAAGTTGTCCAATCTCTCCGTATTTAGGATCTCTACTAAGATCCACTGTCTTCATTAATGGTGACTGGAGGAGGTTAAATATGCTCGTGGTCAAAGTCTTCCTAGTGAAATGATACCTTTGGGGGTGCTGGACCAGAAATTGATCGGTATTTGAGATCCAAGAATTAGAGCCGTCTTTAAGGTCCATTCAAATGGTTAAACCGTAAATAATGATCAGTACAGGGGACCCTGGTGTGAAGAGTAAAAGATACATAAAAGTAAAAATGGTGTTCAGCACAGATAATAACACAAATTGAAATGCAACCTATGTCTTTTCCCTTTCGTGTTAGAGTCACAGAATAACTGGAACATAATTGATAGTAGTTTAAATTGCCTTTCTTGATAAGAGCTACACTAAAGTAAAATTGGTGTTTCAGTTCCACATACTTGTGTGTTTAACTTTTTGATAATAAATAGAATGAAATGTAACTAGAGATCATGGCTCACAGGTGTGCACCTAATGACAACTGCCTGTGAGCAGAAATATCATCATGCCTCCTAATTACTAAGCAATAGCCAATAAAATGCAGATGCAATAACACAAATTGAAATGCAACCTATATCTTTTCCCTTTCGTGTTAGAGACACAGAATAACTGGAACATAATTGATAGCAGTTTAAATTGCCTTTCTTCATAAGAGCTACACTAAAGTAAAATTGGTGTTTCAGTTCCTCATACTTGTGTGTATAACTTTTTGATAATGAATAGAATGAAATGTAACTAGAGATCATGGCTCACAGGTGTGCACCTAATGACAACTGCATATGAGCAGAAATATCGTCATACCTCCTAATTACTAAGCAATAGCCAATAAAATGCAGATGCAATAACACAAATTGAAATGCAAACTATATCTTTTCCCTTTCGTGTTAGAGACACAGAATAACTGGAACATAATTGATAGTAGTTTAAATTGCCTTTCTTGATAAGAGCTACACTAAAGTAAAATTGGTGTTTCAGTTCCTCATACTTGTGTGTATAACTTTTTGATAATGAATAGAATGAAATGTAACTAGAGATCATGGCTCACAGGTGTGCACCTAATGACAACTGCCTGTGAGCAGAAATATCGTCATGCCTCCTAATTACTAAGCAATAGCCAATAAAATGCAGATGCAAAAATCTTATTGAATTTGAGACTTCGGTTTTTGTGTTAAGAATTTATATACATTGTAGATTCTGATTGTATTAGGTAATTTTTAATTTTATGCAAAATTATTAACAGTGATTTGTTAATGTTAAGTTGTATTGTACAATTATTGATTCACCTTGAAAAACAATAGCTACTGCAGCCTGACCGGTATTCTAGAATGTGTTTTTAAGTACAAAAGGTTGGGGACCCCTGCCTTATGAGTATTTCATTTTATCATTTTTTAGCTGAAATAGGCATGCACCCTTATTTATAAATGTGTGATAATACCTTAACAGTTTTATTATTTTCTTAAAATTAACTAATTATTGTTACCGAAAGCATGTACTTTAAAATCCATAACACTATCCTGAAATGAATCCTTTTATGTTAAAAAAAAAAAAATTATTTAAATATTTTAATAATGAGAGAAATTTATACTAAAAAAAAGTTATAATGCTACAGAGACAACTTACTTTTGGTAGAAAAATGGATTTGCATTGATTCAGTCTAAAATTGTAACATTCGTATTACATATAATTTGCAAGCACAAATTTGACAACCTAAAAGCACGAAAATGATTAAGTATCAATAATAGTTTTAAAATATACTATATTAATTTAAATACATGAACATTTTAGTTAAAAAAAAAGTTAGAGTATTTTTTTAATTTATCATGCTTAAGTTGATTTTATTATCTTTTGATATAAAAATGTTATAAATGCATGTTAGGTTTTTGTAAACTATATTTCATTCTTACCCACAGTTGTATAAAAAGATGTCATAAAATATTGTATTACTGTAAGCTCGATTTTATCCTTTGATTTATATTCAATGATATGCACTAATTAGTGTTTCATTTTAATTGAACTCTAATTTTAGTCTCCCCCTTTAATAATCTAAACAGATGCATAATTGCAATCTTGAATCTTTTTCTGCAAAAACTACTAAATATTTTTAGAAAAAAACACACGATAATAAAGAGTTTTTGGCAACACAAATGAGGCTATTTGTATAAATTTGAGGTAGAAAAATGCACCAGCTATTATAATCATCACATTAATTATGCTTATACAACTTGAAACTTTCAAAAACATAATACATGTTTTACAAATAGAGGCATTTACACTTTTAATTCTTTAAAAAAATAAATAAAATAAAACAAAAAGGACTTTCTCATTAATGAATATTGCAACTAAGCTGCTTCGTTTATTCATGGAAGGCCCTTTGTAAAAATTTTTAATCACTTTTTTTTTTTTTTTGTGGATCTAATAAGAGCATTAGCTAGAAGTCATTAAAAACAGAGAAATCTTAGTCCACACATGGTCATAAGTAACATGTTATGTTTTATGTAATCCACTTCAAGCTACCACAAATGTGACACATTAATGCTACTTGACATACATTTTGGAGAGTACAAAAGTAAATGAATGATTCTATGTCACATTCAGGAAATTTTTAAGTGGATATTATAACGTTTAATCTCAGGCAAATTGTGTTATATATAATTAATCTAATATTGTGTATCTATGCTTTAATTGTAGCCTTAATAATGCATCATAACATGCAGTGCCGCATACACTAGCTTTTGACACATGAAATTGTTACAGTCACATTTGAATTTATGTGAATGGATATTAATTTTTTTCATAGCAAAATAATGGAATCATCTATAAATATAAACTTAAAAGTGAAAATATGGCTGCAGGATGACGAAGGTTTCAGCAACATTTCAAAAATAGTCAATAGTTACAATATATATAACATGATTCTTTTTTCAGGAAATAAACATGAGCTGAGTCAAGTAGTTATCCAAAAAGGGAGAGAGTGCTTCCTTATAAAAACATTCCTATTTAAATAAGAGGGCACTTCTTCAAAAGAACTGTACACTAGAAACTTTATTATTATTATTTGCATACTATATGTATACAAAGCCCAAGTATTTTTCAATAGTCATTATTTTCTCAAATAATGATAAAAAACATTTTAATGTTTAGTTTAATAAATTATGCTTGAAATTGCATAAATTCGAATTCATCTTCAAATCCATCAACGGAAGGATCAATACCTTGCAGTAGCAAAATTTTCATTTGAAAATCAATCCTTACTTGAGAAACTAGTAAATATTATGTTAAAATGCATAAGTTTTATGATTTTAGAAAATTAAATTCATTATCATTACTATTCCCATGGAGTTCTACCGGTCAAGAGATATGAAAGCGATGTTTCAATGTCAGGCTTGTGTGAAGTTTTACTTTTCTAGAAAGAAGAATTGCTTTTGTAATCAAGTTTAGTTTTAAACTTCAAAAAAGCACGAACGACTCATTGAAGGTTGCCTCAAAAAGTGCAGGGCACAGCGTTTTTAAAAATAGCAGGGAGAAACTATTTTTTAATATATATGTATATATATATATATATATATATATATATATATATATATATATATATATATATATATATATATATATATATATATATATATATATCCATGCAATAAATTAGATAAAATTGCATACCGTGCAATTTCAATCAGGAATCACGAAAAACTTGAACAGTAGTGAAATTTTGATTATGTACGATCATTATCAAATATAAAATTTATGAAACAAAATTCATTATGCAAGTACAATACTTGTATTATTCTTATGAATGTTTAGAATACTAATATGGGTAAATTAACACGGTGGTGGTTGGAACTCTTGCCCTTCAGCTAGCTTCAAACCAAACAAGTCTGCCTGCAGGGGGGGGGGGGGGGGTAGGCCTTGTCCATCATCTTAAGATGGATTCCAATAAATTTGAACCTGAAACATGAATAATAAAAATTGTCAAAAGAACTAGAGCAATTAGCTATTTAAAGGCTAACAAAACCTTTCAACAGATCAGCATTAATAAAAACTGCTCTGTTGTATTTTAGGATATCAAGTACTAAGTAATTAGGTACCTTTCTGTAAAAATGGGTTTAGCCTCATAACAAATAAATAAGTACCTGACAGTGATAGATTTTACTCATCTCTTTTTGACAAAAATATTGGACTATATTTTTAATTGATAAATCAATAAAACTGTTGTTGCAATTGATTTTTTAAAAAAAATTCTCAATGAAGTCTTTGAAGGACATTTTTACATAAATAAAATTACGTTTAGGGACAGACAATTTTTTTATTGGCTTTTAGTGCAATAATATTAAAAACTAAGTTGCTAAATGCTCTAATTATGAAAAATTTAGATCAAAAAGCCTGTCATATCTCATGAGATTTTATTTTACTTATTTATTTTTTTATTTATTTATTTATTTTTTCAAAATTCATATTTTCAAATTTAAGCTTATTTAGTACTTATCAGTTATCTAAGTGGTGGGAAACAATTATTAATTAATAAACAAACTTGTGAAATAATTAATAGCTTGCAATAGCTGTAGGTCATATGTGGAGCATATGAAATTCTCAGATTCTTGGTTTTAGATAACATCCCATCGAAATTTTGTGAAATTGTACAAATTGTATTGGACAGGGATTCTGAGCAGTCTCTAATATTCGAATCTTAATTATGAAGAGGAGAATATAGTTAAAATATTTTCAAAAAAGTTTTAAAAATGCTGTGAACTTAATTGTGACACACATGAAAATATTACATTGATCACAGATTTGCATATTTTCCCAGCTCATGGCCTAATGAGTAAAAAGAATCATAAAAAAATATCAATAAATAGATACTTGTTAAAACCAGAAAATTAATGTCAAGAATTAAAGTTTAAAATTTTAATAATACAACAATTAAGTTATACCATAATAAGACTGCTAAAAATCTTAAGGATCTAACATCTTAATGATCAAAACGCATTAATTTATTATGGTAATAGATGGGAAAGAGAATTAAATACAACTTCTAGATATTACATTTTGAAGTGTTTAAGTACTTTTCTTTTTGTTAAAATAAAAGGTTATCAATAAAGTATTGCACTTTAAAGTGAGAATTAAATTCAGAATTTTTTTTATTGGGGTTCAAAGCTATTCTATGTGGTTGTTAGCAAAAGCTTGAGTAGCTTTTGTGCTACATTTAAAATTTAAAATGCAAAAACGTTTAGCAGCATTTTATTAGGCAATTTTGGAGATTAAGCGACAAAATGAAAATCAGATGCATTTATTCCTACTACTTACAGACTTATTCAAAATAAAGACATTTTCATATTTATTTAAGGCAACATTAATTCCAAATTACATTATTTTACATAGCATTCTTCCAATTATTCAATTAGAATGGCTGCCATTTTTGTATGATATCACTCTTCAACCTTTAAAAAAAAGAAACCCTCCAAAAAAAAATCCATTTGTATAGCAACTCAGATTCGTAAAAAATCCACTGGAATTCTACATTTTAATACGACACAAAACATTAAATATTTTAATGACTAGGATTGCATCACCGAAGGAAAAAAAGTATGTATAATATATCATTCTATTTCAGTTCAATAAATTAAACATATATTTTTGGAAAAGTTATTTTGAAATAACAAGCAAACAGGAAGACATTACAAATTGGTTTCCGAAACTTTAAAGCTGTATCATACTCAGTTTATGAATATTAATAATATATAAAACACATGTACACATATTGTCTGTACACATTAAAACTGCATACTGAGAATGGAAGCAAACAGTAATAAATATTGTTTACATTGATTAAAAAATATATTATTCTACACCTATGTACCTCAATAGCTAACACTTATTTGATATCAATACATAAATATATTTTCAAACACGAAGTAAAACAATAAGTTAGTTACCTTACATTTTTTCTATTCATAGAATAGGAAGCAACAAGGATGTTGAAAAAAAGATTTTTCACTTTTGGCAACTCAAAAAATAAATAAACAAAAACAACATAAAATTTAGCACTAAAATTGGCAACATAAATACAAAAAATAATTTCAAGCCATAGGTCATATGATATAAATAACTATGATTTCAAATTCAACAATTCTATTCTGATTCTGAATCACTGTCATTGAAACCAGATAAGTCAACATCTTGCAATAATCCACGACTCAAGGCAAATTCTAATAGAGCCAAATGACAGAAAACATACTGATCCGGCATTTGTATACTATGAGCTCTTTGAGAGCGAATCCTTTCCACAGTTGTGCGTACGTCAATAAGGCCAGTTGCTTCCAAACGACAAATAGAAATATCTAATGTAATGAATGTGCCTAGAAATAAAAATTATCAAAAATTAATTTTGCATCAGACAAAATTTCTAAAAGAGCATTAGAATTTTGTTAAAAAACTCCTCTCAAAATAACAATTCTAAAAAATCATGAACAAACCCATTTTATGAAGAAATGAATATGACAATGTATTATTTTTTTTAAACATTTTTCTTCCAGAATACTGGTACATAACATTTCCTAAATTACGAGTCTTGTAAAAAGTAAAGTAGGAAGTGCTGTGAACAGTGGCGGATTAACAAGTCTGGGAGTCGGTTGCAAAAATTTTTTGGGATCCCCTTTTGTTTGTTTTAGCTCCTATAAGGCCCAATGGTCATGTGGGCCCCTCTCAATTGCAATATGGCAATTCGTCACTGGCTGTGAAAAGTTCTCAACTTCCCTCTGTAAATTGAATTTCTAGTCTCAACCATTGAGACAATTACAGCATTTCATTGCTACTAATAGATGTAGCTAATTGCGGGGAAGTTTGATGAAATTCCAGCTGAAAATGGAGGCACTGACACATTGTACCAGATTTTAAAATATGTAGAGAACACATTTCAGGGTTGCCACAGAAGTTTAAGAATGAAATTCCCTGACATTTCCAGGTGGTTTTGAGAAAAATTCCAGGTTATCGATCTCCACCTTCATTTTGCAACATTAATATATACATCTCAAATTTTGATAAAACTTACCTCATTTTCAAACTTTGCAAACAATGGTTACCAAATTTAATTTACTCAAGCTGAAATAATCAAAAATATGTACTAAGGGTGGTTCAAATTTTTTTTTTTTCTCTCAGGTCGAGTCCAAGACACCCTTTATCTTTTTTAAACTTACTAATAGTATTGTGCTGTAAAAGTTTTAGCTTTTTACTCAAATTTTAAGAGGTTGCTCAATGACCCCTTAATTTAACATTAGCCCTAGAATAGAAAAAGTCACAAATTTAGAAATATTTAATTTCCCCAGCTGTTTTTTTATGTAAGTAATTATTTTATTGCAATGAATATGCAGAGATGCCACTCTCTTATTCAAGCTTTCAGTAGAAGTTCAAAAAATTTTCAGTAGTTTTCAGTGCTTATCAGTAGTTAACAATGCCCGACAAACGCTAACACAAAAGTCGAAAGTCAAACATATAGCGACGTCGAAAATTAAAAGGTTATATGTATTATACCAAGTAAACTTGTTCATCAAGATTATAAGAGGAAATATGGAATTAAATATACACTGGATAATAATTTGAATTTCTTCACTGCTTAATGCAAGTATGATTTCCTTTTTGTATCAAGAGCATTCATGAATCTAATATTAAATACTATGAATCCACCTTAATAATTTTGTGTGCTATGGCAGAAAAGCTTAAAGCAATTTTCAAAATATTTATTCATATGTACAGAACTAATAACAAAACAGGGGTCTGTCCAGGATTTTTCACAGGGTCCGTTTTTTGTGAAAAATTAAATAATTTTGTGAAAAATGAATAAATTTTGTGAAAAATAATTAATTTCGCAAAAAAAAAAAAAAAAAAAAAAAAAAAAAAGAAAAAAAAAAAAAAAGAATTTTTTTTTGTTAAAACGAAATTTTATAATTTAGAGATGGCACAAACTGCATCAATTAAACTTAAAGTTGAGTGTTTTCCTCTGCTATGTCGAGAATATCATTCTGGAGTGCTTTTCTGATATTTGGCAGGGGGGGGGGGCATCGCTCTCTCAAGTATCAATATTTATCTACCATTCTACATTTTGTTAAATTATACTACAAATATTTCAGTCCAGTATTTAAAATAATTGTAACAAAAAAAAATAAGTAAATAAAATTCAGAATAGGGTTTAGCATTTAACTTTGTGACCCAAGACACTCTTAAAAAGCACAGAATTTCGTTTAAAACGTATAAATTCCGTGATTTTAACAAAAATAAAAAGTTATTTTAATTGTTTACCTCTTAACAAAGCGTAATAAACATCAAAAATTCGAAAAATCGGATTCAGATAGCGGATGCAAAGAGATCGCAATTCTCAAAGTGAAGGCATCAAAAGTATAAAAACTACTTGTAAAAGAAATATTTTTGATAAAATTATTTTAAAATTGCATTTTAGAGTCCTATGATAAACATTTCATTAACATCTGTGGACACGGTTAAAGCAAAAAAAAAAAAAAAAAAGAAAGAAAATAAACCATCTATTCAGCATTTTAATTTTGGACCCATAACAGAAAATGGAATTTTGCTTTAAAAACTTGAAATGAGAGTTCTAACAGAAATAAAGAGACTTTTCATTTATTTGCATCCTAATAAAGCGAAGTTAGCTCAAAAAAAGAACAAAATATGACTCTCATATCAGATTTAAAGGATTGCATTTTTCAAAATGTAGACACCTAAAGAAGAAAAACGGTAATTAAAAGAGTTTATTTAAAGTTAATCATCCTTGTTAGCATCGAAAAATCAGAACCCATATAATTTTCTCCCAAAATAACAATTAAACATCGCACCGCACTGTAAAAACGCAAATATTGACAAGCTAGTAAAATGAGAATTTTTTCTAATCTAGTCATTATAAAGGTTCAACGCCAGATGCTAAGTGGTGATAATTTTGAAGTTGGTAACCCTATCTGAAGCGATCATATTTTTCCCCCACCCTTACTATCCTTTTGCAGTTCTAAGTTTATTTCGCAGATATATATTATTATTGTTTATTAAATCATGAGCGGGGAGAAAAGTGCTTACCAATG